>NW_024423897.1:61053853-61114605 GCF_017311325.1 Ursus maritimus
TTTTTTTTTTTTTTTTTGGTTTCAATAGCTATTTTCAGTTTTATGCTGAATAGGCATAACGTGGCGGAGCAGCTCGGCCGCTGGCCGCCGTCTGAAGCGCAGGGCCGGCCGGCTCGCCCCGCCTGACTCCGGCACGGCCCCTGCGAGCTTGATCTGAGGGCAGGGCTGTCAGCTCAGAGCCCGCTGCCATTCTCTGCTGCCCGCAGTTAGCAGTGGAGAAAGTTTAATTCCGAACTGTGAAAAGATTCAATAAGTCACCACAAATCACCCCGACTAAAGCCCAAACTGAGTAATTTACACAGCACTTTGTGATCTTCAAACAGTTTGCAGTGGGCAATTATTCATGCCCGACATGGGGCCTCTGGGTCCAGGCTCCCTGTTTGTTCTAAGGCCGAGGAGAGGTGTTTGAAAACCGCCAGAGCCGGCCAGGGGCCCAGAGATCACGGCTAATGTGACACCCCCAGGCCTAATCTCCTTAGAGCGCTGGGATAAAATAAGTATCCATTACAAAATCGGCCTTCATCCTGCCCCCTTCTGAGCCCGGCCACTCTGATAGCCGGCTTGGAGACAATCGTGCGATTCTAGACTTAATCAGGTATTAGGAGCTGAGGCAGGAGGAGAAGGGGCTAATCTCCATATTTAGCCCATCTGTACTTGTGGACCTGACTTGCCTGCCCCTGATAGATCAAAAGGAATTGGCAAAAATCAGATTAAGGCTGGAGAAAAGGGGGAGGTTCAAGCCGTGTAACAGCGACATTTTTTTCTCCCTGCCTTGGATGTGTATACATTTATTAAGACCATGCAGTTAATCCCATGAGCTTTCAATGCATTGTGCTTCTCTTTTCTTCTTTTCCCTGCTTTCAACAACAGAAAAAACCATTAAAGTGAAATATTGTATTAATTATAAAAATATGAGATATGCACATCCAGGGCTGGTGTCGTTGCACGCATTTGGAGAAGTTCAGTGATTTGGTGGTGCCCTGCAGACCACGGGCTCGCCCCTGCACCTGGGAGGGGACACAGGCCTGGCACTTTCTGGGACCGAGACACACGGCTGAGCAGTGTGAAGTCAGCGGAAGAGGAGATGCTAATTATTAGCACAGGCTGCCGCAGAGTCCGGCTGGCGGTGGGGCAGGTGTAAGAGCAGCTCGGCGACATGTGAGCCGCCGGAATTGCCACCGCGCTGCAGACCTCTGTGACGGAGCCTGGAGAACATATGGGATTCGCCAATTAAAGCGACCCTTGTTTCCTCCTGCAAAACATGCAGCCACATCAGGCGGAAGCGGGTTCCTGTCTGCCCGGCCAGCCGCCAGTGTGTCCGCCACACCATCTTGCCCGCGCTTCTCGCCGCTGCACCTGCACACGGGCACTCGCAGCTCGGGACGCGCGGACAGATGGGTAAGGAGAAGGGGGTGAGAGGGATTCGCGCTCTCGCGGCTTGCTGGCCGTCACCTGCTGTTTGTCAACAGTGACATGTGGCCACCAGCCGTGTCCTTCAAGCTAGGACAGACATGCGTGCCGCCAAGTTAAATGTGCGGGCAGGCGACCTGGAGCCCATGCCCACCCTGCAATGGCCACAGCGCCCGCTGGCCAGCGAGTCATGGGCCAGGGTTGAGGAAGCTGCATGGTGAAGGGGAAGTTTGCGAAAGGCACTAGGCTCCCCTCGGGGAAGTCTGGAAGAGTCCCTTCCTTTCAGGCTTCTTACAAACCCCGCGCGGTGCCAGAAGAGAGCTGTGTGGCCGCCGGGCTCTGGCCGTGGAGCGCGCCTCATTAGAGTGGATTAAGTCATGATGGTGAGAAGGATAAAAGGTGAAGAGCAAAGCGCCCAGGATGGCGGCCCCGGAAAGCCCGCGTGTCATTTGTGTGCGGGCGCCGTTATTGACCGGCGCCCATGTGGTTCGCACGTTTCAATTACCGGCTGCTGGAAAGGTGTCCATAATTGCAGAGGCTGACGCGGGAGCGGCCGTGTCGGGGGGCCTCCCGGCCCTTGTCACCTTCTCTTGATGCTTGACTCCAGGATGTTCAAAGGCAAAGGTCCAGAGCCTGCGGATCTCCCCGAGGACCTGGGGAGAGGGCGAAGTCATTAAAACATTAATAAATACGAAACACACCCACACTTGCAAGATGGCGATGAAATTGGCAAGGGTTGTTTGAGCGGGGCTGGGGCTCGGCGCCGTGCACCGCGGTGCGCTGCTGAGTGCCTGCCTTTGATTCCCCCCTCGAGACCGGCAGAAATGATGAAACGAGGACAAACTCCGAGGCCCTGGCGTCCCGCCTTGCCGTGCGCAGTTCTGCAGGCCCCACTGTGCCGGCCGCAAGCCTGTCTGCACCTCTCACAGACGCGGCCACTTCGCAGGTGCCGGCACCGTCTGGGCACACCTCTCCGAGGCTCCAGCGACGGGACGAAACAAACAGCTTGCAGCTGTGAGTGACTCCAAGAGCCAGCACTGAGGAAATTCAAAAGGGTTTGGACTGCTGGGAAGGCAGAGTTGGGTCGGGGGAAGCCCACTGGTGGCCGGGAAGGAAGGAAAGGGCAGCAGATACAAATGTGGAATGAAAATAAGGAATTGTTGGATAGCTCTTCTGACTTTTCCCTACTTCCCTTCATCTGACAGCAAAGAGGATTTTTGTTTTTTTGAGAGAGAGAGAGAGAGAGCGCAGGGAGTGAGGAGAGAGCGGGACCCTTGAGCAGGCTCCACACTGAAGACGGAGCTGGATACAGGGTTCGATCCCAAGACCCTGAGATCATGACCTGAGCTGAAACCAAGAGTCAGACACTCAACTGACTGAGCCGCCCAGATGCCCCAAGAGGATGTTTTTTAACTGGGGGCGACAGTACATTTCTTGGAAAGGTCAGTGGGAAAACCCCAGGTGCTCTGAGCAGCGGGCATAGGGTTGCTACGCCGCGAGCAGCCATCACTGGGTTTTTCAGAATGCAGAAGACTCTTGGCATTCCTGGTCCCAGAACTCCCACCTTGGAATTGTAGCATCTGGCCGGGGAAGGAAACCCGGGACGGACCCGGCCCAGAGCTCGCTGCCCGGGGCTGGGAGAACTCTGGGAAGGTGCCGTCAGCTCATCCACCTGCTAGGGTGTTTCTGTAAAAAATAAGAGAGGCTTAGGTATGTGTTCAAAAATGTTTGTAGGACGCCCTCCTAAGGGGAGCAGAAGAGCCATGTCCCTCGTAATTTCACCTCCACAACTTAAGAATGTCTACCCAGATAATTCAGTTTAAGGAATATGTTTGACTGGTCGAGTGTGTACTTGGAGCCACGGGGAGGCTGGTGTGGGACAATCGCATGCTTATTGTCCTTACCTGTGTATCCACAGCAGGTGCATGACCTGTGTGCAGACCTGGGGGACTGCTTCCTTCTGGGAAAGGGAGAGGCTCTGGCTGCCCGGGGGCACCTGCTCTCTAGCACCGTCTCAGAGCGTTTCCACAAGAAAGGACGGGGTCCAGGAGTGTGCGGCTGCTGTCCCCCCTCCACGTCCCTTCCCCTGCATCTGCATTGTTGGGGAGGCTCCCTTCCTGCTCTGGGGCCTGTCATGTCTCAGGAAGGATGAGTGTGGATCCGACCACACTTGTTTTCATTCTTCTGCTGCGTCCAGAATTCCCGGTCCCCTGTGTTCCTTCACAGGCCCGTCCTCCTCGCTCCTCGCCATGTAGAATTACTGACTTCACTCAACAAACGTGTGTATTTCCCGTGTTCTGTACTTTCTCACTCTAAGCACTGGAAGTTGCTAGGCATAATTGGGGCCACTGCACCCTCTAATGGAGAGAGGAGGGTCCGTGATGTCATGGTGCGCCCCTGCCACACAGACCACGTTTCAGAGGGACTGGCCACATCCTCCTGTTCGTGCTCTTGAGCCGTGCCAGTGGACGGACGCTGCTCCAGGCCATCCCATACACATGAGGAAACATGTACAGACAGGCCAGATTTTCTGATGAAGGCACAGAAGTTCAGCACAGGAGTGGAGCGTGGCCTCTGCTTCCCGTTTCTCCTCACGCAGAGGGTCAGAACGAAGATAGCGTGGACAGGCAGCCTCCTGCCCTCTGTCCAGAGAGCGGTCATCTCAGAGAAGGCATCCTGCCCAGCAAAACCATTTGTATGTGGATTTAGATATATGCTGATTAAAAGTAAGCACTATTTCTGATAACCTGCTGTGTTCAACCCTGAGGGTCACATCATTCCATTTCTGGGTTGTATGCAAGGGCATCAAGACTCAGCAAGCTGCATGGATGGGCCCCAGGCTATGGGTGCTGGCTCAGAGCCCTTCTCCTCAGTCCAGTCTGTCTGGACGCCCTCCTAAGGGGAGCAGAAGAGCCATGTCCCTCAAATGTAACCTCTAGTCCAGACGTGGTAATACCACACTGACCCAAAAGAGGTGACCAGCCAAGCACAGGATTGCTGGGGCTTCTGTCCCTGATTTCAGCTCAGGATGTCAGTGTCCCACCCACCCAGGGGCAGGGGCAGCAGAGGGAACGCCGGGAGGCTCCACAGGGACTGTCTTCCCAATTCCCCTCTGAAATGCAATTACTTAGTGTCTTCAGCTGGTTCTCAATCACCTGTCACTTATTCAGCTGGCCTGCTGATTTCTGAGTAGGCAGCACCGTGCCTCCATCGCAATGTCCATTCACACATCTGTAGAAAGGAGAAGCTGTGAAAAGTCAGGCCATCCGCAGAGTCACCCACCAGCTGCTTGCACAGAGGTCTGCTGGGGAAACGAGCCAAGCCAAAGTCGGCGAAATAGAATGTGGTGAGCACCTAGCCCTTCTGGGGGAGGCCCTGTGGTTTCAGGTGGAGACGGCACTTCGCTGCGTCCTCGCCTTTGCTCGTCACCCGGGAGCACGGGCCCCTGCTGTAAAGTGGGGACGGTGATGACACTGGACACACAGGGTTAGGATCCGATGGGTCCGTGTGTGTGGTGCTTAGTGCTGGTGGCAGCCCTTGGTCAAATCCCATTAAATGCAGTCTGAACAAAAATAGTATTAACAGCAATAATTATCGGCACTAACGTCGGTGTAGAGTAGCAGAGTACTGATGTCTGATTCGTCAGTAGGAAGATTTTCCACAGGGGAAGTTGATTCAGGCTTTTCGGAGTGTAAGGCCTGGCAGGGTGCTGCTGGCTGAACCCCCCGGTCCTGGCAGCACGGTCGCCCCATGTCCCTCCCAACACACCTTCAGAAGTAGACATTCGTCCTGGCTCAGAAGCGAGCCCACTGGTCATTAATGCCGTGCGATTGTGCGACCTCGGATGTTTGCGTGTAAGCTCCCGCGTAAGACGAGCTGGCCCAGATCCGCACTCCGGTCAGGCCTCCTTTGCTGCCCGGAGAGCTCCCTGGTCCCGGCACCTGTGTGCTTATGTGTGCACGGGGTGGTGGCCCTCACTCCTCCGTGGGCGGGAGAGTCTACGCACTCCTGGAAACTCCGCAGGGAGTCCCCGGGGGGGAGGACGTGGAGACAGGGCTTGAGTAGGAGACACTCCTGTGTCCTGCATGGGTTCTCGGGGCCATGGTAGCCCCGACCCCCCACCCCGATCCCAATGACACAGGGCTCTGCTCTCACGTCACCCGCGCCATGCGGGCAGCGGCTCGGGGTCGGCGGTATCGCTAGTTCTGTGCCCTGTGGAAGAGCAGAGCCCACCGCACACGCTCCGCTCGGCCGGGGCAGCCCACGGCTCCTGGACCAGGCGAAGTTTGGGCTCCAAGAGTCGGCGGAGCTTCTGTGAACAGGGGAGGACGACTGTCGGGAAGGTCACGGCCGTGAATGCATTAGCGGGGCGGGGTGCGGGCCGGCCTCTCCTTCAGCCCGGCAGCAGCTGTGATGAGGGGACGCCCCACCCCCAACTGCTAAGTGCTCCTGCTGCCGTTGGATCGGCCGGTCGCCAGCGGGCTCAGGGGAGAAGCGCTATCTCCTATGGCCATGAAAATTGATATTGAACATGGAAGGGAAAATCTCGCAAGCTGATAGCAATTAGCTAAAAAGGATTTGCGACTCCATGATTCATCACGCCAGGGGACCGAAGTCATTTGCAGACGCTGTTTGGAGAGTCCCTTTGCACAGCTCTGAGCTCTGCCTCTGTTCATCTCTCACACTGGGTGTGACATTTTCGGCTTTCAGAGCCCTTTCTAGAACAGAAGCCGCCCCAGCCGGGTGGCTCTCTCTGTCAAAGACACTTTAATGAGAAGGTGCTCGAAGAGAGGCTCAGACTCGTATTTACATTTTAGGTGTTCACGCAGGAAGAGGGAAGACAGTTTCTGGGAGTTTCTTGTGCTGTCGTTTCTGTTTAAGAAAGTAATTTGTGACTCTGGGTCAATTAGAAAATTACACCTAAGTTCATTAATCACAATAACAGGGCTAAGGCATCAGGAGTGCCACTGAGAGGGTTTCTCACCAAGAAGTGCTCTGCTCGGGGGCTGCTGCTGTGTTCGCGTTCGCCGGGCGGCGGGGGGCCAGGTGGGGGCCCAGGTCCACCTCGGGCAGGTGCTCGCGCCCACGGGGCAGGGCTGCCCGTCTTTCTGTGCGCACCTGTGGCTCCTGCCCTTCTAGTCAGACTGCTGCCAAGCATTCCATCATAATAATAGACCGCACTTCCCCGATTTCTTAAATGGGAAGAGTTTAGCTACAATTTTGTCACAAATGGTGCAAAAAACATTATGTATTGAGTCTGTCTGCAGGGAGAGCCCTGACCCGGACCTGGAGGTGAAATGTGAGAGTGAAAGGTTTGTGGGACCCCAGACAAGGCAATGTGGTGTTTGTGGCCCGTCACAGACAAAAGCTTCCTTACGTACTTTTATAGTCTTTACATGTGTGAAGTGAGTAGTATATTTATATACTCTTGCTTTTAATTTCAATAGGTCCGTGTGTGTGTTACAGATACATGGAAATCAAAAGCTTCTTTATGAGAAAAGAGCACCACAAACAGACCAAACGAAAGTCCCATATAATCTAATCACTAGCCAGGGACATGGGGTCCATACAGCAATGCGTTCTCACCCCCCACCCGTGTGACCACTGCCTGGCAGCACATCTGGCCGGGATGCAGACAGCTCTCCACTGGCCGGGCCGGGCAGCGTGATGGAGGGCCGCTGCAGGGAAGCCAGGACCCCCGTGTCAGCCCCTCCCCTCGGACCCGTCCCGCTTCAGCAGCCCAAGGACACCAGGAGCCTGGGGCCCTTTGCAACCCGACCGCGGGGTACCAGTCAGGGAGACGACCACTGGTCTGGCTCTCTGTCATTCACACCAAAATCATCCTTGCTTAACTTGCGTGTTTTTTCTGAATGGCCTGTGCAGCTAAGCATGTTTTTCCAGTGCTTTTATGACCAGCAGGACACCGTCAGTGAAAGCAGGTGGGAAATTAGGAAAAGGCAGGAATCAGACAGACTGAAACACTTCAGGAAATGCAGCATCTTCGTGGGAAGCTGGGATCCAGAGCAGAAACAGGGATGAGGAGAGAAGAGCCGCAGGTCTAGGGCTGCTGGATTCACCGCCCAGCAGGCCACTAGAACGTTCTGGGTGCATAGACGCGCCCCTGGGCTGACCTCAAGCCCCCTTGCTCCTGCCTCACACATGGCAGCAAGGGGTCCAAGAACACCACACTGCAGCACCTTTGGTGAAACTAGAAATGGTTCTTCGTTGGGGTCGTTGATGTCGGGGTGCTGGGCAGAGCATGGAGGGCTTTCCTTCTGGTTCTGCACAGGGGTCCCCCAGGAACAACAGCGCTGTGTTCAACTCACAGTGGATGTCGGTATGATTCAGGAGGTCTCCATATGCCTGCGTTCTTAGAGCCCCTCGTAAGCTGCTGGTTCTGTATCAGTGATGTTCTGCTTATGCGAACATCAGGATGATATTCCTTAGTTGCAACAAAGCAGCACTCGACCCTTCTGTAAATGCTAGAGGTCAAGGGGTCATCTGGGTAGACACCTGGTGGTTTCAGGATCTCCGCAGTTCACGTCTTGCAAGTTCCGTACTGATGTGTAATGCAGGTGTTCTCGGAGCGAGCTTCCCATTCCCACCTGTTCCCCTCCTTCGCCCAGAGGACAGACTTGCTTGTTTGGTGGCCCCCGTGCACTAATTATCTTAGATGTGATCCCTGCCGCCCCCACCCCAGCGAGCCCCCCCCCCCAGACCCCTGAACTACTGCCCCTTCTCGCTTGGTGCCGTGCTCGTCTCCTCCAGGGGAAGGCGTTGTTCTTGCTCAGGACCCCAAGGACTCCCAGGCTCATTTGGGCTGGAGAGCCACTTCCTCCGCACACTGAGTATGAGCTGGCCGACTCTTGACAAACGGGCTCTTATCTCATCAGATGCTCTCCAGTTAGATGACCAAGTCATCCTAGTGCGTCTGTGACTCGGGACGGAATGATCCCACCCACTAGAGCCTGGGGCGGGAGCAGGATTGCATTGCAGGCGCCACGTCAGGTCTGAGCCCAGGGTCCTGGTGTCCTTTACACCACGTTCCCCTGCGGAACACAAGAGCTGTTCAGGACGACACCTGCTCAGCAAGTCGGATCAAACCTGCTGATGGCTCACAATCCCGGCAGGACGCGTGACGACAGGTAAATGTATCCCGTATTGGGAATTGGATCTTGTGACCTTGTGTCTCGGAGAGGTCAAAGAGCAAAATAGAGAAGAGTTGTGGGAATGCAGCAGAGCCCGTTTGGGAGTGCGTCTGGGGAGGGAGAGAGCTGGTCTCGCTGAGCACGCACGGGAAACATGAGCTGTGGGTATGAGGGTTCTTGGGTGCTCTGACGTCCCAGACACTGTTCCCAGCCCCACTGCTTTGACCTTGAGAAGGTCAGCTTCCCACTACCACCTCCCTGGTTCTCAGGCTAAGAACCTAAAACAGCACTGATAACCACGGGTGAGTTTGGTCACATGCATGTGCTCAGGTCCCCCTGGCACGTGGACCTCAGGGTACCTGGCCAGTGAAGGGGACCCCTGCTGGGTAAGGCTTCGCTCATCCTGTTTCCTGCTTGCACACCCTCCCTGCAGAAATGTGCATTTCCTTCAGGATTGGTCCCAGAGTCCCACTTGTCTGCTCCCATTGACATTTTATTCTTATCTCATGGGCATTTACCATTTGCTCCCCCTTCCACCTAAATCTATAAATCTGCTCATCTACAGGTCTTACTGCTCTTAAGGAGCCTTGGCTGAGAGTAAGGGCAGCCAGTGTGTCTCCAGGCCAGGCGCCTGCCTGTGCACCCTCATCCCAGCACTGGACCGCTGTGTGGCCCTGTGTACGGCCCCTCTCTGTTCAGGTCCCTTACCATAAACAGACCCAAGCACTGCACCTGTCAGAGGGTCTGCTTATGAGTGATTTAACTATATTTGGCAAAGTCCTTAGAAAAGGACAAAACACACAGGTGAATAGACACAAGTTACTTATTAGTGGGACCAAGCTGTACCTTGTTCCTGTTCTTACCGTCTCAATGCCAAGCACGATGATATGCACAGACTAGAAGCAGCAGAGTGTGTCCTGGCCTCTCGCCCCCTACCCAGTTCCAGATCAGGGTCAGGAGAGGGCCTGGTGCCCTGGCGAGGCTTCCAGAGGCCCGGGGGGTGCTGCCCAGCCTTGGTGGACACAGTGTGCGGGTGAGCTCTTGGGCCCCCCTCAAGCCTCTGGGCCCCACTGCTGTCATTCTTTCTAGCTCTGCGGACTCCAATCTTGTGGCCTGTAGCTGCATGTGTCCCTGGTGACTGAGAGGTGTTCTCCTCTCGTGCAGAGACATTTGGCCAATGGGGAGCAGGCCGAGTGGATACACCCTTCCTTCCCCTGACCCCCTTGCTAAGTCCAGTTCATAAGGCTCCTTGCAGGGCGATCCTGCAGGATTGATATGTCCACTGCGGGTAGCAAAGACCAGCTCGACAAGGGACAGTCCCTCCCACTCCCCACACCTGAGTTCTCTGCCTTGACTGCTCTCTGGAGAACCAGGGAACTCGGGCTTCAGCTGGCCTGTTGCATCCTTCCGAGGTCAAATAAGTGCAAAGCAGATGCTTCTGTTGGTTCTGGCTTCTTAAAAGTGACAAGTGTAAGCTGTACACACACCAAGGAATCCACATGCTATGAATATGCTCCTTGCACAGATCAAGGTGCACTGGGCAAGAGCTGTTCTCAGGGCGGAGGTGTGAGCCCTCGTGTTAGAGCTCCAGCAGCAAGAGCCTGCCCAGGAAGCCCTGAGGCCTGCCTGAGGGGCAGGGGCAGCACGGCTTTCCATGTCCCCTCTCCTTTCTCTGCTAAGGACACCTGTCACTGCATGCGGGGCCCATAATCCAGGATGTCTTCATATCCTTAACCTAATCCCTTTCCAAAAAGGTCCCATTCACGGGTTCCTCTGATGAGGACTTGGTCACCACTCAATGCCCTGTGGATGTCTTTGGAGCCATGGGGTAAGTGGGGTAAATTTGAGCAAAGTGCATTATGCAGAGTTGGGGGAGGCACGTGGGGCTTGCCTCCTGTGGCCCTAGAATGCTCATTATTAGTAGAACCATGAAGGAGGAAGAAGACAGAATAATTCTTCACAAGGTTTTAGTGATTTGTTTAATTTTTGTACAAAATTCTATTGTGTATTTTGCCAAGCCTTATTTTTATTTTTGTGAGTGTAATACAAGCCTAGCACAAACCCCGGTGAGTGCTAGTGCAGGTGGCTGGCTTTGTGGCGCCAGTGAGCCTCTGTTCTCAGAATTACGATTGTTTTGGAATTACATTTATTTTATGGCTTTACGCGGACAGAGAAAGCAAGTCTTAGCGTCAGGCAATGTGCAAAGATCCGCAGCTTTCGTAACCGAGAATTTACGTCCTCTGCATCCGTGCTGGGCCCTCGGGTCGCTGTCCTGGTACCTGGGAGCTGGTGAGCCCCACCATTTGTTGAACGACTTCTTATGGGCGGGGAATGCCAAGGGGAGAAGCGTGGGCGATGCGCTTGGGAGCTAGGTTGCTTTGGCTTTAGATGCCACAGGCAGGCAGTTATTAGTTTACTCACTGAAGAACGCAGAACTTTGAAACATTCTAAATCAGAGAAGAGTCAGATTTGGACAAGATGAAAGGAGAGACAAGACGTTTCAGTTGTGGGAATATATTGTGGTTTGAATTATGTACCCACAAAATCTGTGTGTCAAGTCCTGTTTGGAAACAGGGTGATTGCTGATGTAACTGGGTAAGTCACGATGATGTCATCCTGGTAGGGTGGAATTGTGTGCTAAAAATATGAAATCCAGGGGAAAGAATCAGGGAGATCTAAATAAATGAGAGATAATCCACATTCAAGGATTGAAAAACTCAGTGTACTCCTGCTGTCAATTCTCCCCAAACTGATATACAGATTAAGCTTTTTTGTGTAAATGTGGACAAGATTTTTCTAAAATTTAGATGACAGCCCAAGGAAATAGAATAGCTAGAATAATTCTGAAAAAAAAAAAATCACTCCATTCCTATTTCCTCTACACATGGTGACCAAGACCATGTGATACCAGTCAGGGGACAGAGACAGAGGTTGACCAAACAAAAGAGGAGAGTCCAGAGGAAGATCCCACACTCATTCAGCCAGCTGGTTTTTGACGAAGGTGCAGAAACAGGCAAGGGAGGAAGGAGGCATTGCACACATAGGGGAGCAAGCCCGCACCTCCAACAAGGGGTAACTCAGGGGACCACCCATCTGGTTCCACGTCCTCAGGGATGAGGCTTGGTGAAAAGTTCTCAGACATGGTCAGACGCCCGAGTCATAAAAGAAAAGACCTCAACCCCCTGGACTGCATCAAAATGAAACACTCCTGCTCTCTGACGAAGAGCACAAGCTGTGGGCAAGGAGACACGCGCACGGCACTTACCCGCCAGGGACACCCACCGAGGAAGCATCGAAAATTCTCCAAACTCATCAGCGGAGAAACAAGTGATCCCATCAGAAAGTAGGCAAAGGCATGAGAAGAAATTTCCCCGCGAGTGTGACGCACGTTGAACGCGCCGTGAACACGGTTTGGACGTCCCCGGCCTCGAGGCAGGTGTGACGGAGACCGTGACGAGGGACCAGTATGTGCCTAGCAGAGCAGCTGTGCTGAGGACCGCTGTGAGGACGGGGAGACGCAGGTGGGAATGGGAAATGGTCCCGCCACTCTGGGAAACGGTGCGACAGGTTCCCAAAAAACAAAACCCAAGAAAGAACAACAACAACAACAACAACAACAACAACAACAAAAACCCTCAAAAAACCCCTTACAACCTGACCCAGCAATAGCACTCCTGGGCGTGTAGCCCGGAGAGAAGAACACGCACACCGCACACGGGCCTGTGCAGGGCAGCGAGAAGCAGCTCCGTCCGCGGCAGCCTAAGTGTCAGCAGCCCCCGTGTCCTGGGCAGGCGGAGGGTCACGCGCCCGAGGCCCGTGTCCCTGGGGATCCTGGCACACGAGTCAGCAGTACACAGGACATGCTCCGCACCCACTGCCACCTGCCTGGACCCTCAGGGTGAGATCCTGAGAGAAAACGAGCCGTTGGAAAAAGCAAAGTATCGTATGATATTCCTGTAATCACACAGTGATAAACGGAAAGCCGAGGAGAGGCTGTCCAGACTTAGGGGGTGAGTTTCACGGCCGAGGGTGGTGTCAGGGAGCTTTGAGGTACTGTCTGCAGCCCGGGTCCTGACTGTAACGTGGTCACAGACATCTACACCCGGGATGGGATGGAGCACACCATTGCCTCATTACATCAAAGTCAAATCCCTGGCTTTGAAATTGTATCATTATGTAAGCAGCAATCCCTGGGGAACCTGGGTGAAGGAGCTGGGGCGCTCCATACGGTTCTTGCAACTTCCTAGGGATCTATGATCATTTCAAAATAAAGAAGTTAAGAAAATTTAAAAGAAAAAAAAAGAAGCTAAAATAAATGCATTTAACAATGAAAGGAAAAAATATGAAATGAAGCTCTAAGCATCAAGAGTCTAGGTCAGAACATGTGATGTTGAACCACAGAACACGCAGAAGGGAAACGCGTGTGCGCATGTGTAATTCCAGACGCGTGACGCTAGACTATGTAACGTTTACCAGCTCAGGCTGAGTAGAAAACGTACAGAACTGTGCACAGGGATGGTCAACACCACATTCAGACGGGAAGGGAGAAGCACAAAGAGGGATTCCAACATCATCCTGAAGAATCTTACTTCTTAAAAACCCTGGAGCAAATACAGAGAGCCAAGAATTTTTGAGAAGGGTTGATGTGCAGCCTTGCTCCTACTTTGCTGTATACTTTTCTGCAAGCCTAGTTTGTAAATGCTGAGAAAGAGGCAGAGCCAGAGACAGAAGGCAGAGCGCGGGAGCGGAGGGCCCCCTGCGAGAGGCAGAGCAGACGGGTCTCCCACACCTGGCGGAGGTGGCTCAGAGGCAACACATGGAGAGAACACCAGAGCCCTGAGCCCACTGATTTAACTGCACTTTGCTTTGAAATTGAATGATAGATTTAGAGTGATTTCTGATTCAATCAGAAGAGGCAAGTGTGGATATTGTGTGGGTTTGGTAAGAGAAACAGAGGGCGTATCTCTCCTGGCTGGCTGCGGCCCCTGGTGACAAGGTACAAGGGAGACAGAGCTTTTTCACCAGGCCTGGGTTCAAGGTAATTCTGGAGTCAATGGTGGGGTGCAAGGAGGGCGCGTGCAGGGGGTGTCAGCCACGAGCCAACGAGGCCTCTGCCTCTGCTGCTCCCTGCGAAATGCAACACCGGTGTGCAATGTACCGTCTCTGGGGCCCTGTTCTCAGGGGGTTTCCTTTCCTGTCTTCAATCTGAGGTTTGGCTTTTGGGGTCCCAAACTCAAGGGCCCCTTGACCTTAGCTCTCTGCATGGCGTCCACAAGGAACAACTCGTGGTCTACAAACAGTGGTCCCCTGTCCCCAGGCGGGGTGGCCTCCCTCTCTACATGCAGAGGTTGGCTCATCCCGCTGAACACACCATTGGGTACGAATAGGCTGGTGATGGGTAGTAAGGAGGGCACGTATTGCATGGTGCACTGGGTGTTATACGCAAGTAATGAATCATCGAACTTTACATCAGAAACCAGGGATGTACTGTATGGTGACTAACATAATATATATATATATATATATATATATATATATATAAAGAATTATGTTTATTCCTTTGAACAAAGAGAATTTTTTTTTTTTAAATAATGGCCTGTTGGATGTAGACGGCTGCTATCCATCGAGTGTGTGTGTCCCCCACTAAATCCATGTGCTGGGACCCTAAGCCCCACGGTGATGGCAGTAGGAGGTGGGGCCTTCGGGAGGTGATTAGGTCTTGGGAGTGAAACCCTGAAAAACGGAATTTGTGCCCTTTTATTAGAGCTCCCTCGTCCCTTCTGCCATGGGCAGAAGCGAGAACACAGCCATCCATGAACCAGGGAGGGGGACCTCGCCGGACCACGAAGCTGCAAGGGCCTCGGTGTTGGACTGTCAGCCCCCAGAACTTGGGAAATAAGGTTATGCGGGTCGTCAGCCCCCAGTCCGAGCTGTTGTTACAGCAGCTGTGTCGGACCAAGACGACAGCACCAGAAGGATCCTTTATTTGCACTCTCCTCGTTTACAGAGGAAGGAGCTGAGCCTCCTGCAGCAGGAGGCCACACCAAGGGGGCCTTGATGACACACCCGCATCTTCCAGGTCTCCACGCGGCCGCCTGCCGCCCTGCGTCTCCTGCCTCCGCACCCTCGCGGGCCCCAGCAAGACTCTGAGAGGCCTCGTCCAGAGGACCATTTGGCTTAGGACTCAACAATGGCACAGAATTCACCTTAAAAGTGAAAACAAATTTGTTTGAAATAATTTATGGTTAGAAAGCATTTGATCAGAAAACAGCACACGGTGCACCACGATGGACACTGTTGCAAACTGGTACTCACGCTGTGGTTTCCAGAGACTGGGCCTCTGCAGCCCTGTCCAACAGCCCTTGAGATCCGAGTGCCGTGGACAAGCACGGGGCAGGCACGGAAGGGGTCCTGCCCCAGCTGCCCGGTGACCTGGCCGCAGCCCGCCGACACCATGATTCCGCCTGCGGGATGCCTGCAGCAGCCCCACAGCGCCCGGGGACGCCTGACTAAGGCACTGCGATAGTACCGCTCATTGTCTTCAGTCACCAGGTTTGGGGGTGGCTGTTGGCAGTCATCGATTGTTAAGACAAAGCTTTTCTCAGAATGAAGTACAAAGATAAAATGTAGGCATGTACCTTAAAGTCCACCCCCCCACAAAGCTAAGTCACAACTTCCCCCCACCAGAATATCTGTGCAAAACATTATCCAGCTCTGCAGGAAGTCCCATCCCTCTGTGACATCATCCCTGCCCAGGATTTTAAGGCACCTCTAGTCTCGGAGGGAAAGAAATGTTCAAATTGATTATAAAGCAGCAAAGCACTTGAAGAAGTGTGTTCCTAGGTGGCTTTGTCAAAACTCACGGGGGCAGATCGGATTTGCTGGGCAGCTTCCCGTTTGCCTGATATTGGAGATGTGATGTTGAAGGATTTTATGTACACCCAGAGGCCCTTTTCTGAATTACAGAGTTTTTGCAAACACTGAAATAAATACACAGAAATGCTGAAAAAAATTAAAGAAAACATTTCCACCCCCTGCGGTTCACTTGCAACTGGCCGCTGGGCTGAGCTTGACAAGTATGCAAATGCGTGCGCCATGGCCGCCACAGAGCACATTTGCACGGCTTGGAGTTTCTTATCAAAAGGTGTGCAAAGGATTCTGGGCAGTAGATCAAGCGGTTGGAGCTGACAATCTGACTTTGCTCGTTTCAGCTATCCTGAATTAGATGTAAATAAACAAGCCTGGGGGGGGCGGAGGGTGGCTTGTGTTCTGTGGCTGGGAGTCTGTGATTGAGACCCTACGTGGCTGGGGGGCAGGGACCACTTCCCATACCCATCGGCTATACATGGACTCACCAGGAAGGCGAGCCCAGGGTGGTGCTCGGGTCTGGTTTCAAGGCTGAGAGCGGCAGGGAGCGCATTCACATGGCTGCTGGGGAGCTCGTTCCTTGGTCTGGCTTGCCAGAGAAGGGACCACAGGGAGAGAAGGACAAGCCCTATGGCAGGAGATGAATAAAGAAGCCACAGCACCAAAGAGGCGGGGGGCGGGGGGGAGCCAGGGTGCGCCCGTCAGCTTGGTGGCAGTCGTCGAGTGAGTTGCCCCGAAGCTGACCTGAGACAGGGCGTGGGGTGCAGGGACACGTGTTTGGAAGAGCAGCAGAGGAACGAGGAAGGGACGCAGGGGTGGGGGAAGCCAGCAGAGGACAGACCGACGGGCAGATGAGCCCTGAGGACAACTTGACCTCAGTCCCACTTGAGGAAACAGGGTTGTTTCTGGGGAATTAATCATCCTGTACCCCCAGCCCGCTCCTCAAATGGGTCCAGCAGGCTCCCAGGCTGGAGAAACACCTCTGGCAGAGAGCGGCTTTGACGGGACATGCCCTGGAGGCTTCCAGAAGCCGCGGCCCCGAGGGGAAGTCTCCTTAGCTCTACAGCAGCGGCTACAGTGGTTCGTGGTCTAAGTCAGGTGGTGCACTGAGGGCTCCCCGTAGTCCTACCACCCAGACAGCCCAGCCAGACAAGCCTCCACATAGGGCGAGTCTTTGGGATTGGTGGAGCAGAACGGAGCCACGGGGCAGCCTCTGGGAGGGGCGTGCCACCCCCCCGGGGTGTCTCTTGCCCCCGGCGTCATGCCCGCCATATGGGAGGCCCTCGACACAGACTTGTGGAATGGAAAATGTGCTTCTGAGCAAGCGCACGGGCAGAGACGGTCCCACGAGGGGGCAATGTGGGACAGCCCAGTGAAGGACCGTCGGCATCATATGGGCCCTCAGGGGTGATCGGGGTGGAGACCTCGAGTTCTGGGAGCTCCCGTGGGCTGTCCTGAGCTCTGTCACCCTGACTGTGGAGCGTTTCCTTCCATGTGATCCCAGGACAGGAAGGCCCACGGGAAGCAGGGCTTGCACAGGATGGGTAGGCAAACTCCACTTACGCAACACTTCTCTGTAGCTGGATGACTCTGGAAAGTGACCACTGAATTTTAAACTGAAAACACTAGAGCTTTAGACTAAATAATGTCTATTGCCCCCCCCCACCGCCTTTTATTGTAGAGCTAAAAAAAAATCTATGGCTTTGTTTAGAATGGATAAGCATAATGGAGGGCAATTTTGAAAATCCATTCCCAAATCTTTGCTCTGTTCCCTGGAAAATTTAAGTTAATTACATGGTGATTTTGTATTTGCCTGCATGTCTGTCCTTCCTGATGCTCTTCGTTTCCTCCTCCAGATGTGTTACTTATGGAAACGTGTTCCTTCAGTCCAAAGAATATCCTTTGGCACTTCTTGTAACGCAGGCGTCCTGGAAATGCTGCTTTCTCTAAGTTTTCACTCACCTGGGAATGTCTTTACTTCACCGCGCCTGATGAAGGACACTTGCTTGCAGAATTCTCGCATGTGGACGCCTCCCTTGGACTGTGTCACCAGGCAGACCGTCTTCTGCATCTTCCACCCGGGAGATGGGCTGAGAGGTCCATGGGAGGAAGAGCCGCCCCCAGGGCTCCTGGGGTCCATGAAGGTGTTCCTAGGTCTCTACAACACTGTCAGCCATGGGGACCCTTCCCTAAGGACCCTTCCAGAAGCTTATTGTGTTCTGTGATAGCACGGCGAAGTTGAAACCACAGTGGAAGCAGGGAGGGGACGTTCAAAGGGACCTACAGAGTCTCTGTAAGGGTGTGGAATGGGAAATGTGCTCATGAGTAAGTGGAAGGGCAGAGACGGTCCCCCGGGGGGGGGTGATGTGTGGCCACCAACCGCACAGAGCCATGTCCCCTCCATTTATTACAGAAACACCCCTTTCTCTCTCTTCTCCCTTCTCTTCCCATCTCCCTGTCCCTCTCTCCTTCTTATTTGATTATTTCTATTTGATTTTTGACTTACTGCAGAAAGACACGAAGAATCTGGGAGGCACACGTCACCCGTGTTGGAGCGGCCTGGCTCCTGAGCTCTGGGTCCCATGGCTCCTTGCTGCCGTGTGAACCCGCCATCCACCTGCTGCGGTTGCGGTCCCCGGTTGCGGCCTCGAGTTCCCCCACAGCCTGGGAAGCACCGAGCCGATCCAGGTAGCTCTGCAGGGGCCGTGCGCAGAGAGCCCCAAACACTGCGGCTCCTCCAGGCCGGTATGTCTCTGCTTGAGCAAGATGCCTTCTCCACAGCGTTAGTTCACGGTTTCCTTAGAGCAGTTATTACACACCTTTTGGACTGTATCGTGGTGACTGAAGATATTCAGACGTTTGGAAAGGGCTTCAGCATTTTCTGTGTGAAGAATTTCTGGTATCTCACTGTTGGGGTCCCTGCTTCTCTCATCCATGTGTCTCATGCTCCATCGGGAGAGGAGCTCCAAATGTCTTCCCAGGAGATCCCAGGGATCCCAGGAGAAGGTACAAACAAGCCCTTGTGCTGCAAAGAAACCGATATTTTAAACTTCGTCTGGTCAGCGTTCCATGGGACTTTTCACTTGCATGGAGCCAAAATGCTGATGAAGTCATCGGTGGTATAGAATCCGCCCCCCAGTCCTGCTTGGCGAGGCCCCGGCCTCCTGGCGTCTGAGGCAGGGAGCAGATCTCAGCTACACTGCCTGGTGCACAGCAGGCTCCTCTCATCAAAACCTCCCCGTGGGAGCTGCAGCTTCCGGAGGAGGGCTCGGACTCAGCGCGCACGTGCTGGGAGGTTCCAGCTGCGGAAGGCTGTTCTCTACGTCCTATCAGGAGAAGCCAACGCAGACGCCAACGCAGACACTGGTTTGTTCTTTTGCCTCCAGACCCGGCTGTATCTCTGTGTGGCCCTGCTCTCCTTCCCGCCCGAGAGGAGGACAGGCGTGCTCTCAGGAACGACTCCTGTCTGCACCCTCCATCCCTGGCGGGCGTGGGGGAAGGGTGCCCTTCCACTACCTGCGGGAACTGCGTCCCGGGGCCCAGGTCTCCATCGAGCATGTGTGGAGATGCCCTGGGCGACTTGTTCAATCACACTGCTGAGCCCCAGCCCAGAGTCTCTCCTTCAGCACGTAGGGAGCCCTGGGAATTCTTGCAGGTTCCCAGGCACCCACACTGCCGCTGGTCTGGGAGCCCCACTTGACCTCAGTGCTCCAAATGGTCACCCCAGTGACCAGACGCAGATCCTCCCTGCAGCGTCCAGTGCTATTGAGTAGCCCCCAAACCCACACCCTGAGGGCCCTTCCTGAAGCCACAGCCCTGCCTATCCTCTTCTGGTTCCTCACTTTCCCCCCCCCCCCCCGTCTAAAAATGGATGTATTCCCCCAAATTCAATGGTCACCCTTGGATCTCTCTCCCTTTGGAGACACAAATCCCCTCTTGCTCATTTAAGAAGTATTTTCCACCTTCTCGGGCCTCCCTCGTTCCAGCTTGAAAATGGTCGTTGCCCTCAGTTCCAGTCGATGTTTTATAAGAACATCTGCCTCCCTCATTCTCGCCCTGCCACCTCTCCGTGTCAGTCGCTGTGCATGTAAAGAAGCATTCTCATACTGTGTTATCCGTATTTCTTTAGGGGCTGGAACATTCTAGGAGCTCTCACACTCCAGACGCCCACGCAGTAATCTGCAGCAAGGACTGTTCTTGAGACTGATAGCTTGGCTAAGTGTTTGACAAATTTCCACCCGTCTTCCAATAAGGCCCTAGCCCATTTTCCAATAAAGCTGATGAAACCTGATAAAAAAAAAAAACGTTGGAGGAATCAAAAGGCCCCCGGGCTAAGTGGAATCACATCTCGTGAAATTCCACATTCAGCATCATCTATATTGGAAATATTAAAAAATTCATCTATAGTGAAATGATAGATACTTATGTCACTATTTTAAAAAGTTATGCTGATAGAGCTGTCCCTCGCTCCTCACTAAAGATGTGCCTCCCTGAATATATGAAGACAGCGTTCTTGACCTGCAGACCCCGCCGAGGCATGCTGTGCAGGCCGGGCTGAGGAACCTACGCTGAACCGCCCAGGCCCCTCGTCTGCCCGGCGGCCTGGCTGGCCTTGCACAGAATGCCATCAGCCACAGCAGGGCCGGCAGGGACGCCATCGGGACAGAGGCGAGGGCACAAGTGTGCGAGCTGTGAAGCCACGTGTCCGGTGGGCGGGGCAGCAGCCCTGAAGGCCAGTGTCCTTGCTGCAGCCCTTTACCTGTGGACCGCTGGCTCAGCCCGCCTCTAACTCCGAGATGCAGTGAGTGGTAGATCTCAGGTCTGGAGGGTGCTTCAAGCCCCTTCTGCAGCACTCTTGAAAGCACCGGCCCGATTTTTTCCTCCGTGCTCCCAGGAAGAGAGAGTTCTGTACTCAGCGAGGGAGTCCTCCCAGCCTGGCCTGGCTCTTCCTCCTCAGCCCCGCCTGCGAGCACACACCTGCAGTCTGTATGGACGTGTGTGTCGTGCAGACACCAGGGCCCTACAAAGACAGGAGAGGTTCCACTGACTGCAGCCTCTCACTCCCCAGTGAGAAGTGGGCTAGGAGGTCAGCAGAAGGGCTGGGTTAATGGTGGGGCAAACTCACAAAGAGGAGACTACTTCTAGTGGGGGTGAGTCAGCCCTGAGCTGAAGAGGTCCTCAGACACCTTGCCAGTTACCCTCAGGGCCTCACCCCTGCCCCTTTCATCCTTCCATGCTGCCCCTCACCCCGCACGGCGAGCACATGCCCTCCCTCCACGTCCAAGCCAGCAGCGTGATCCACTATCCTCCCTCAGCCCCAAAAAGGTAGAGGCCGTGGGCTCAGCCGGGTCTGCAGCTGACTGTCCTGCCCACAGCCAAGATGATCCCAGCGCAGCCCGCATCACTCCCTCGTCTGCTGCTGGCCCCCCAGCTGCTCTTGCTTGCTTGTTCTTCAGAGCTCCCCTCCCGTCTGACACATACACCTCTTTATTCTGCCCTCACCCCACCTCAACTGCGAGCTCTGTGAGGCAGGGGCTCCGTGTTTTCCCTGCAGAGGGCCCAGGGTGGAATCCGGAAGCCTCTTCCACTTACCTGGCCTCTGGCCTCCCGTTGCCCCACCTTGCGGAGCTTCCTGCCGTCTGTGTACTTTGGCCTGTGCAGCCCAGAGGACCCTGCTTCTGCTCCGAATGGCTGTCTTCCTCTCATTCAGTTCTCTGCTGAAATGTCGCCTCCTTTCAGAAGTCCTCCCTGACCACTTAGCTCTCTCTGTAATTATGAATGCTCAGGAAAGTTTATGATTAGTGTTGTCCATTAGCTCACAGCGGGGCCAAGTCTAAAAACAACATATCCTTCACTATTGATGGGACATTAAGCGTGATCTTTGCACAAGATCGGAGGGTGTTCAAAGTCTGTTGACTGATGCGCGGGGTCTCACCTGGAAGGAGGGCTCGGAAGGACTGACAGATATTCCTCCTTTAGGAGTGACTCGGATTATTCTTGGTGTGACAAAGCGTTAGATGCAAGCCCTGCCAGTAGATTGCACTAGAAGGCTGGGTTCAGCTGAGTATGATGGCAAGTTCTCTCATAGCTGAAAACAGAATGGGACTTTCAGGAAAGGGAGAGGCTCCGGCTGCCCGGGGCCACCTGCTCTCTAGCACCATCTCAGAGCATTTTCACAAGTAAGGACGGGATCCAGGAGTGTGCGGCTGCTGTCCTCCGTCCACATCCCTTCCCCTGCATCTGCATCGTTGGGGAGGCTCCCCTCCTGCTCCGGAGCCCATCATCTCTTGGGAGGGATGAGTGTGGATCCGACCACACTTGTTTTCATTCTCGTGCTGCGTCCAGAATTCCCGGTCCCCTGTGTTCCTTCACAGGCCCGTCCTCCTCGCTCCCTGCCGTGTAGAATTACTGACTTCACTCAACAAACATGTGTATTTCCCGTGTTCTGTATGTTCTTGATTTAAGCACTGGAAGTTTTAAACAAGCTGACAAAGAAGGAATGGGAGGGTCTCTGTCTTCAGGGGAAAGGGTCCAGCTGCAGACGTCCAGAGAATTGGCGTGAATCTTGGCTCCTCCTTGGAAACGTGGCCTGCATGCCTCCCGTGTGTTGCTTCTTTCGGGGCCGTCCTCGACAACGTGTTGTGTACAAAGTGTCCACGTGCAGCGCGCGCTCGGAATAGGACGCTATCGTTAATCCCAGATGCGTTACATTCATTTGCTTTTGGAAGTGTTAATCGTAAGAGTAATGAACGTTTCCTCTGATACACCTGTGGTGTGGGATGCTGCGAGGCCCAAAATCAGTGAGATGCCTACTCGACAATTCCCAGGCCATGTGGGAGTTCCTGTAGAATAGTCTGACTGAGGAAACCAGACTGGACCCCGTGGGAGGACACAAAGCTCCAGTCTACCCAGCTCAGAAGAGTGCAGCCCAGCATCCGTTCGTAGAGGTAAGTAGATATTCTAAATGTAAAACCAAAAACCGGTTTAAGAAATAGTTTTCAGAGTGTCTGAGTTTATCGTGTGTTTGCTGGAGCGAGGTCATGGCGGGGAGGTCATTATGGATTCTGGCCTGCTTGAACCAGGATGAGGACAAGAATGCAAAGTTCAGGCTGGGGCCTCCCTCGGGCATCATGGATGGCTGGCCTTGGGCACGGGTCCTCCCCATGGTCACCTGATGTGTGGAACACTCTGGCTCCCAGTGGCTCAAGGGCCTGACGGTGGGCACTAACGGGGTGCCCTGCAGTGGGCCTTCTGTTCTCACCCCAGGCCCGTTAGAGCCCCACAGGTGAACTGTGGGAGACCAGAACCCCATCACACAAGGCACCCTCCGGAGCCAGTCCCCTCGCCCACAAAGTGCTCAGCAAGGACTCGCTCCAGGGTCCCGGGCAGCCCTTCAGTCTGCAGGAGACTGGGCAGTGTGGGCATGCATGTGACCTCTCCTTTCCCTAACATCAGGAGACCTCCTGTTCCTCACAGGGGAGTGGGTTGCCGGGTGGCTCCCCAAACATGGTATGTCGTCCAGAACCCGAGTGTGATGGTGTTGGGGAAAGGTCTTCTCAGGTCTGGTTAAGGATCTGGAGACAAGATGCCCTGCATGGGGCTGGGCAGTGAGCAAGCCGGTGTGAGGGCTCGTGCATCCGCCAGCTGGGGCGGCAGAATCAAACACCACCACCCGGGCTGACGGCCAGATGGCCAAGGTCAGTTTGGCTCCTGGGGAGGCCCCAACACCTGGCTTACCGACGGTTACCTCCTCACCGTGTCCTGACGTGGCCTTTTCGTGGTGCGTGCCAGTGGGAGGGGTGGGTAGAGAGAAGGTCAGAGACAGAGAAGGAGGGACAGAGAGAGAGAGGGATGGAGGGAGGGAGACAGGGAAATCCTTCTCTTCTTATAGGACACTGGACCTGTTGCTCTAAGCCCCCACCCTGATGACCCCATTTAGCCGTAACTATTGGCTGAAGACACCACCTCCAAACACAGATACACCGGGAGTTACAGGGTCAACATGGACACTGAGGGGACAGGACTCAGGCCTCCCCAGTCCAGAAAGGAAGCAGGGAAGACAAGCTGGCCCACGGACAGGAGCGCGTGTTAGCGTGGGGCAGAGACGGGGCCTGGGGTCCCAGAGCTGGGGGAGGACCCCCCAGACCCCCTGGAGCACAGCCCCAGCGACCCTGTGCAGCCTTGTGGGCTCCCAGAAGGTCAGAGCACACACGCTTCTTTCCAGCATCACCGGGGCTGAGGGGACCTGTTATGGAGTCCCGAGGAGCTGACTCGGCAGCCGGCCTCCAAACATGGACCCTGGGGATGGACTGTGACAGGAAGATGTCTCACTTAGACAGAGGACACGCATAGAGTATCTGGCACCACGGGGGCCCGGCCATGAAATCTGCCCTGCAGCGTGGGAGCCAGTGCAGAAGGGCTTCCCCCAGAGTGGGTGCACAGCAGGGTGGGTCTGCGCGGGGGCGTAGACGGCTCTGTGGACGGTCAGGACGGCGGCTGCGTCTCAAAGCGGAAACCATCCCAACATTCTCGTCCTGGTGCCCAGGTGACCGGTTCCAGGTCACAGGCTGTGCTCGGCTACGGGGCTTGGACCAAAGCAAAGCTGGTGAGCAGAGTCCGTCTGTGCTGACCCCAGATGACCCAGCCCATGTCCCCTGCAGCCCAGGGCCACCCTGCATGGCCATTGCCCCTCCATGCCCCACCTCAAGCTGCCATGCGGTGTCCTAGAGGTCCCTTCATGGGGAAGGCAGGCTGAACGGGGCCTGTGCCAATGTCCCCGCCTCGGGTCCCCTGTGGCCAGCAGAGGGGAAGACCCCAGTCGCTGTGCTCCCACACTGAGGGCAGCTCTCTGTCGGGGACAGAGCCCCACTAGCCCACCTCAGAGCCTGCAGCTCCTCTGGCTCCTGCTCTGTAGTCTAAGCAAACAACAAACCTCCCTGCTCATTGTTGCACGGCATTTACTGAGTGCTTGCCTGGCCTCACGCTCGTCTCTAGATGCAGAACAATCCTTGCCCCCCTTTGGTCATAGACACGTGTTTTCCCTTCAAAATTTGATGTGAGTTCGGGACCCTCTCCAAAGGGAAATGCATTTGCTCACACAATTTTGCCTTAAATATCAGGGCGTTTATGAAGCCTCAGGAGCTGATCTCTGATAAGGACCTGTATTTGGGGAGTTTCTGATGTGATCAAAACTCATCTCTGCTGGGCTCCTGACACCAGGATGGACCTGTCCCAGCCGTGCACCAGGCTTCGCCCAGATGCCGTATGTCGAGCCAAAAACCGAGCGCCCTCAGGTTGTGTTCGAGGCATGGGAGAGCACCTTAGCCTTGGAAGGAGGTGAAGCCCACAGTCTGAGGATTTCCACGTGGACACGAGTGGGGGGAACCCCAGCTTGCCTTAGACGTTGTTCTGTAGCCTGGCAGTTTCTTACACCGGGGAGAATGTTCCCAGAGGTAAGGCCTGCCTTCAGCAGGGGGAAGGTCCTCACTCATGGGGCAGAGCCAGCAAGGGCAGGACAGATGAAGAAAGCGAGGGCGACTCTGGGAACCCCTCCTTCCACCCCCGGGCACGTGCACAACCACTAAAGGGTGCTGGCCAGTGAGCGACCAAACTTACCAACCTCTGCAGGCTGGCATCTATAGCGGTCGAGGACATGGACGGGTCAGACTCTGCAGCTGAGGGTTGCGAGGTCACATGAACTGCGTGGACGCACTGTTCCTGTAAGATGAGCTTGGTCAAGCCCTCTACACGTAGCTTAAGGCTGACATCAAGACAAAATGAACCTGAGGAGTTACGTCCCAACGTCTGTCTCCTGCTTTTACACCCCGAATGACCGCCCCACGAAGAGACAGTGGACGTGGAGGAGGGACGATGCGGGAACAGGGCCGGTGGTGCTGGGGATATGGGGATTCTCTGTACTCCTTAACTCTCAAATTGTTCCACATTAAATTTGTGTTAAAAAGAGTGTAGAGCGGGGAGGAACATGAAGGGATAGCGAGAGCCGTGCCCGATGCCACGGGTTCTCGGCCCACTCCCCCTGAGGGTCAAGACCCCTGCCCTGGTAACCAGATCTGCCTCTCCTGGGGCCGTGCTCTCCTCCAGGGCAGACCTGGGCCTGAGACTGACCAGTATAGGGGGCACAAAATACTGGCCCCTCCTTCTAGTGTGCTCACTTGGGGTGCAAGTGGGCTTCAGGGCTCCCTGTAGGGTCCGTCCTGTTTCGCTCTCTCCCCTACCTCTTCTCCCAAGAGCACTCCCAGAATGAATCGCTCAGGCGAGGGTCCTGCATCTCAGACCAGGCTTGGAGGGAGCTCTGCTAAGGCACGATGCATTCCACATCTTCTCACCTCCGCGGCCAGGCCCCGAAGTCTGGAGACAGAGGGTGGCCTCCGGTCCTTCCAGCTCCAAGTAGTGTTGGTTCCCTCCCTCGGCTGCCCACCACAGAGGAGCTGTGGGGAGGACTCCCACTGTGTCTCAAGTGCGGGGTCTGTGAACGGCAGGGAGTCAGGACTGAGTCTGGGCTCTTTCCGTTGACCTTTGCTCTTGGGTCTCTGCTCTTTCGGCATCCGTGGACGTTCGGCTTCAGAGCCCTGAAACGTGCTGTTGTTTTGAGGCATTCTCACTGATACCATCAGTGGGCTGTCTCCAAATTAAACCCAGAGCCCTGAACTCTGCAGATATGTGTCATGAAATCATAGAAATGCATGTGTTAGATTTTCGTCATCTGGTCTATTTCCTGCCGATACAAGATTGCTCTTCACTGCGTGTTCTGAGTTGTGTTAAACTCCATTGTGAAGATTGCTGTAGGATTCTTCCATGGGTAAATAAGCCTTATAGGCTAGTTCTTTTCCCTGCCCCCCCCCCCATATCAGCCTAGATCACCCATTACAATTTCATGTCATTACTCCACATATGTCTCAGGCCGTTACTTTTTCTTCTTGATTCTAACTCGACTGGCACAGTTAAATTGCCCCTAAAAAGAACGAGCTGTCCTATCACAGTATCTCACGTACTCTTGTGCAGCACAAAAGTTTGGGGGAGTTCGCAAGCAGGAAGCCTGTACCCACAGACACATCTGCCTCCAG
Organism: Ursus maritimus; assembly: GCF_017311325.1. Classification (NCBI taxonomy): domain Eukaryota; kingdom Metazoa; phylum Chordata; class Mammalia; order Carnivora; family Ursidae; genus Ursus; species Ursus maritimus. The sequence goes on from NW_024423897.1 coordinate 61,080,363, forward strand.
ATCCCAGCAACCATCCCTGGAGACTTAGGGACCTGGAACGCTCGGTCTCAGACACGTCCAGAACACAGCCTGGTCAGGATTCCTGCCTAGCATCCTGGAAGGGTTATGCAGCCTCCTTCCCCTGCCCACGGACGTGATGTTCATCTTGGCATCGTCATACAGTTGCTGTATGGTGGTCTCTTCCTGGTGGTCTCTCGTGTTTCTGACTTGCTTGGCACATTTCCATGGTCCACGTAGTCAGGGAAGAGCTAAAAGGCCAGAGGTCCCAGGAGAAGAGGACCGCTGATGAAAGCCTTCTGTGAATGCACTGGGAAGGGGTTGTCATGCTGCTCTGAGAAGTATGTGGGTACCAGGGCATTAAATGAGCCAGGTCTGTGCACTTACTTTTCTCTGTGTGGCTGCTGAGTGGATTACGGGTCTCAGCTGTGGAAATCAGGGACACCAGGCACCACAGCAGGACGTCCCGAGCAGAAGGCCACACCTGCTCCTTTCATCTGGGTCTGACGGTCCAACAAGTCAGGTTTGCAGCAAACGTGCAATGGGCCCTGAAGAGGGGTGGCGGGTGTTTCCCCCAGCCCTGCGTGGGTCATCGCTGCTGAGGTGAGCACGCGCCCATTTGCCCTAGGGTGGGGAGTGCAGAGGTGAAGGCCGCCACCCGCTGGGCCACTGTTCAGACTCCTTGGATCTCCTTGCAAACCAGGGTTGGCCGCTCAGCAACGGGCACTGTGGAGACGAGTGTTTGCTCTCCTTTGACTGCAATTCCCTTCGCCTCCGGTATGAAGCTGGACGACGGCTTCGGGGCGGGGGGCGGTGGGGGTGCAGCCTTGAGAGCAGCCAGGAGGCCCTCAGGTCCTGTCTGGGCGGCCCATGCACACCCAGCAGCCCGTGATTTCTCACCGGAAGGCCCCGTGGATCCTGGACAAGAGCAGCAAGAGTGACCGCACGTGAGCCCTTCCGATACAGGACACACGTGCGGTCCCATTCGTGGCTGCGCATGGACGCGCCCCAAACCACATCTGCACAGACACGCCCCAGACCCCAGCTTTGTTCCACCAGGACACAATTCTTGATTTTGACTCACAGACTTACCTGTCCTGAAGGAAGAGGTAATAATAATAGCTATCACTATTGTTTTGGGTTGGAGGACCCTGTTGAGCGTCTGGTCCTAAGAAAAGCCGCCGGGGGTCAGGTCAGTGGTATTGAGCGCATGCTCCCCCGGTTCAGATGCACAGACGCTTTATTTCATGGAGGAGGCCGGCAGTGTATCTGTGCAGATGGTGACGAGGCCGAGACGTGCCCCCAGGCGTCCTAACCGAGGCCAGGTTCTCTGGCCTAGTGTCAGGCAGAATGTGTGCGGGGAAAAGGATTTCTACGTGTGGGCCTTTGGGGCAGCAGACAGGATGATTCTAAGGGTGGTGTTCTGACGGGATTGAACTCGGGGCCGGCAGTCTCCAGAAAGCCAGAATCGCACCCCCTCCTCCCAGTGCCCAAGGGACACGCACCCACCCACCCACACGGCTGTGAGCTGGACCTTTGGGCCCCGTCCCGCTGTGGACGCGGATCATGAGCAGGGCCCCTGTCCTCCAGAGCGCCGGCCTCTTCTGGCCACTGTCACCCCAGGCAGGCCCCTCACACCTTGTCACTGTCATAACGCCCGCATCCAAGTGTGCTCGGCATCGGGAGGGCCGTGCAGGTGAATTCCAGAGACGACTCCTGTCCCCAGAGGGCTGGGGACTCACCTAAAGTTTCAGCCTCTTCAAGTTACGTCTCCTGAGGCATTTCTTTCAGAGTCTCTGTGAGAAAGCAAATCTGCTCCCTGACATCCCGAGACATTCCCCTACGTGGTCCCGAAGAGCTGGAGCACAAGGATCTGGGGAGAGGTGTTTGTGTCCTGCCACTGCTGTCGCGAACGACCTTAGCCCCTGTGGCTTAAAGCAACAGTCTTCCTATCGGATAGCTCTGGAGGTCAGACATCAGCAATGGGTCTCACTGGGCTGCAGTCAAGATGTCAGCCAGGTGTGACAGTCACAGAACCCAGATCCCCTGGTTCGCTCTCGGCCGCGTCCTGGTGCGCCCCTCGGCTCCTCCATCGTGCCGGCTGGGGGTGCACCAGTGCAGGGGAGCCAGCCCTCTCAGAGATGAGGGCACTGTCCACAGGGAGCACACACCCGGTAAGGGGCTGGGCTCTGAGGGGACATCCGACGGCGTCATCTCGCCAGGGAGCCAGAGGTGAGGGTTGGAGTCTGCCCGGGTCAGGCAGTTGGCCACCAGGACCGCCTTCTTACAGGTTGAGGTCTGGTGGCTGTTTTGGAGACACAGTGTCACTTTTTGTACTGGGATGGGCAGCACTTCCTCTTGGGGAAAACTGATCGCAGGCTTCTCCAAGCCTTGTGAGGCTGGTAATTACCAGCAAATGCGATTTCATGGCAGCCTGTAGGGGCTACTTTAGGTAAATGAGATCTATCCTCTGCTCGTTGGCTTCCAATCCGGAAACACATTCCTTAGAGAGGCTTGAACAAGGGACTCTGAACCTGGACTTCCCTAAGTCAGAATAGTCCAAGTTAAGTGTTCTCGTTTGTGCTTTAGCTCGACAAAGTGCACAAACAGACCCTTGCGTTGGCAGAGCCAAGTATGTATCTTCCATCAAGTAAAGGTACAAGAAGGATAGGAGCCACTGGTCACAGGTGTACCTAGTATGGTGACTAACATAATATAATAAAAAATATTATTATAATTTAAAAAAGATAGTAACAGTAGATAATGAGATAGAGCGAATGCTTTGGGAAAGCACTTTTATTTCTCGGTCAATTTTTGACAACTTTCATATAATTAAACCCAACAAATATTACCCATATTAATGTTTAATACATTAAATTGTAATATATTATTGTAGGTAACGTGTAATTTAATTATATTAATGTCATACAAGTGCATTAAAATTGTACAAAATCAAGTTGGTAAATCAGAAAGCAGCTGCCCGTCTGAATGTTTCCAGCAGGTATTAAGGGGCTGTCCAGGAAGGCACAGCATTCACGGACGGACAGGATCGGAAGACAGACGCTACAGGCACGCACAGAGGTTGTGCAGATAGAGGACAGCTCCTGAGGTGCACGCACATGACACACCCCGTGTCGGGAACGGGTGTCTGCTAGCAGAGCTGGGACAGGACTGAAGCCACCGCAGCATCGGGGGTAACGGGGTCTCGTGACAGCAGAGCTGTGAGCCGTGCGCAGAGCAGGCTGGCTGCCGGCTGGTGAGTTTGAGCTCGGTCTGCCGCATGGCAGTGGCCTCAAGGAACAGGGACGGATGGGAACAAGGCTCTCTGATGGGAGAAGCTCCATGCACAAATACATAAAGGCAGCAAAATCCCCCCAATTTTCAGGAAAGGAGCAGGGAAGCTGCCTTATTCCTAAGAAGTCTTTAGCAGTTTGGAAACACCTGCTTTGACGTTGGCAATCGATACGCCTCGTACGGCTAGTATGGCATCAGCCACTTATCCCCGGCTGTCTGTCACATGGCTGACACTGCCTATTTACTCAGAGTTAAGCTGTTCTTACAAATACACGCAGCCACACACAGGAGATACCTGTCTTTCTGAACTTAAGACAACATCCCTCTCCAACTTTTATGAAGCCCTGTCTGAACTCTGGCCTTCCATCTTCTCAGCCCGATGGCGGCCTGGGCAGCTTGCTCTCCGCAGAAGTTGAAGGATGTGTGTCCCGAACTTCCGGCAGACGGCCTTGCTCGGGTCCTGGGAACATCTGACGGGGCGTCCCGGTGGCATGATCATAGCCTCCCAAACACGGACGGCTGCAGAGATCCGAGAATTCCCACCATTTTCTTTCTGTGGATCCACATTTGAGCTACGTAAGGCTACCGAGATATGTCCTGGCAAAACCTTTGTAGTTTTTCCTATAAACTAAGCATAAATTCCGTGGGAGATGACAGATGACTTCATATACCATGCAAGCAAGCTCAGACAATAGCTTTAGCCATGACTGATTGCCTTGCTGTAACCCACTTTATGTTAAATGCATTCTTGCTGTTCAATTCCACCACTGTAATTTTGTTCTTCTGCCTTCCCTGGCCCTCTGTGGACTAACCAGGTTCCTTCAGTAATGATTTCTTCTCCATTGTATTGTTTTCTGCATAATCAAGTTGGTAGGTGGGGGTTTGGGTGACACGGCCATCTGTCAAGTTCATTTGCTCTGAAAATGCAAGAAATAATGGCCTCTACCACTCGGGGCTGTCCGCTATAGGAGAAGACTAGCGGCTTCCACCCTGTGCTATCCTCCCATTTCTCCAAACTGTTTTTCCCCTTTCAATACAAGGCACATACACTTCTTCCTACATGTTGGGCTGTTTACATATTTTGGTTCTTTTTACAGGGGGAAAAAACATACTTTTCCCTATCACTTGTCCACCCCATCTTGCAACTTATGCAGGCAATCCAGTTAAGGAGATTCGCCAACATCCTGACTAACGCGCCTGTCTCGAGACTAAAGACGCTGTCATGGCCCAAACAGCTTGGGAGCTCCTTCCTGTCCGGCCCCCGAGACTGGCGATGCGCTCCCACAGTCCTGCAGAGATTAGGAGCGCCGAGAGACTGTGTGCCGGGGAAGGGGAAGCAGTCTTCTCTTCGCTCAGCAAACACAGAAAGCTGGTAAACTAATTTTATCGAACTTAGGGGCGTCGCACACTGGTACCTCTCCATGCCAAGAAAAGACAAGCAACGGGGAGCTTTTTGGGATTCCAGCTGTTTTCCTGCTTAGAAGAAGAGGAAGAACTTATAAAAAAAATTCTTATCAATTTCTTCGCTAGAAACAGGTGATGTGAATAAGATCAAAAGCAAATAATGGGGGAGAAAGCTTCTCTGGGCGAATGAATTCCTCTGAACTAAACTGTTGTGCTCCAAGATTACCGTCAATGACGGGAAGGCATTTAATATGTTTTTGTAACATTTTACTGCCATTCGATTCTCTCTGGAGATGAACAGGACCAAACTGTCCCTGGAAACTCTTCCCAAGCTGCTCCTTAGTTTTGAATTTATGTACAAAAAGTCAGCACCCCCACCTCAAAGATGCACTCTTCCTCAGTGACAGGAAGGACTAAGAGGCCCTCTTTCCTAGTCAAGGACTTTCCCAATGCCTCTCCAAGGCTGCCACATGGGGTCTGCTCCTCATGGAAGGGCCACCTCGGTGAGTGGCTTTGCAGCTATGCTTAAGAGGAGCTTGTCTGTGGAGACGTATTTGTCAGATTTCTCCAGAGAAACAGAACCAAGACGAGATGTCTGTCTATCTATCTATCTATCTATCTATCTATCTATCTATCTATCTACCTACCTACCAAAGGAGAGTGAGAGGGAGAAAGAGAGAGCAGGGGGTAGAGAGAGGGAGAGAGTGTGGAAGGGAGAGGGGATCTAAGGAGTTGGTTCACAGGATTATAGAGGTCAGAAGGTCCAAAGATCTACCATCTGCAGGCTGGAGACCCAGCAGAGCCACTGCTATAGTTTTAGTCTGAGTCAAAGGCAGGAGAACACCAATGACCAAGCTCAGTCTTTTACCTACTCAGCCTTCAACTGATGGGATGAGGCCCACCGACACTGGGCAGGGCAGTCTGTTTCACTCAGTCTGCATATCCAAATGCTAACTGAACCAGAAACACCCGTAAAGACACACCCATAGTCATGCTTAACTAAGTATCGGGACACCCCTTGGCCCGGTACAATTGACACATAAAATTGACACTCACGGGCAGCATCACCCTGGTTTAGCTGCACGCAGAAACCCAAGGAGACCTCCACTGCACTCTTGGAATAAGAACAGGAGGGGACTCTGAGGTCAGGCAAGCAGGTGGTGTCAGACTCCACTGTACTGCATAGTTGCTGCTGAGAACAGGGACGGTGGGGAGAGAATCCATGCACATTGGAAAGAGCCCCAGAGTGGCAGGCATCCGCTTGGAAAGGAGAGGGTTGGTGACTTGGGGAGAAGACCCGCCCCACCCCTGGGGTGAATTCAACCCCTCTGGGCTCTCCTGGGGAAGCTCCACGAGGGCTCCCTGACAAAGACAGCCACTTGTACACATTACTGAGATGTCTGTCTTCTTTAAAAATGCATCCTTGTTTAAAATGAACCCAAACTTTAAAAACCCAAACCCTCCTTTAAAAAATGAACCCAAACTTCGCCTGGAAGCAGTGTTACAAGATATTTTTGGCCAATAGTCAATCTTTAAAGGGAATATGAAATGTTTTTTTTTCATGAAGTTGGCTTTTTTTTTTCATGAAGTTGGCATGTTTTCTACATGCTTGAAGTAATTCTTGCTCGATTTTAAGAAATCTAATCCCGTAACAATTGAGTTACAAAGTTTAGGTTTTCTTTCCCCAAATCAAACATTACTCGGAAAGATGGGCTATACCTAGCATTGACTTTAGGCAGAGCAGTGGGGAGAGCTGCTAACAGGTTTGAAGGGATTACTAAGTAACAGACCCATGTTGGAAACTTTGCACTTAGGTCCCAGGACATGTTACACGTTATATACACAAACTCCAAACATCCATTATGCTCAGTTACAATTTCATAGTGAGTGAGCTGCTCAGCTCATCAATTAGCCAGACTTAGATATTTTATTTGTGCTGATAAACACTTCCCCAGTCAGTTTTGAAGTTTTTAGAGATGAGGTCAACTTTATGGATAGATGTGAAAGTCTGTGCAGTAGTGTTGGGAACGAAGAGGGATGAACCGTATCAATCCTCTCAGGAGCAGCTCTGTGCTGGATGGGGTGGCCGACACATCTTCCCACACGAGCGCAGGGGCCCTTCGGAGAGTTGTGCGTTGTCCATCTGGAACATTCCTCTGCTGTCTCCTGGCTTCTCAAAGACCATCCATTGGATTCCAGCATATTCCTTTCCTCTGGGAAGTGCACATGTTAATAGTAAAATATTTACATAAAATACAAAAAGAAGCACAAATACTGATGATTTCTAACCATCCCTCCCCTGAAGACATGCATCACACTTTGCAAAGAGAAATGTAAGTCCCGCAATTGTATCTAGCTAAAACTCTTTGGGGAAGGGAACTTGGTTGGCACCCACAACATGGGGACTTCCGGGAGTGCTGACACTTTCCCTTTGAGCCTGACAAAGTGGATCAGCTGGATAATCTATCAAACTGGATTATTAGTTTGCTCCCCCTTTTCTGGATGTTGTGTGCTCTTGTGTCTTGATCTCCCTGCGCTTCACACAAGTGACACATCCAGAGGAGAGTAGGGAACAACATGTCCTTGGTGGACTTCACTCCCCCTTAATCATTCCGAAATGCTTGACTCCTGTCACGATAGATTGGATGACAAGAAGGTCAATTAAAGATCTTGTCTCTAAACCCCACCTCACTTTGTAGCTGTTGCTTGTTTTCTTCCACTAGCTTCCCCGCTTGCCACCCCCCAAGTCTTCTCCAGGGCTTTGTGGGCACCTGCACAGACCCTGCATAGGTTGGGTATTGATCAATTGCCCAGCACCGTCCTGCTGCCAATGCCAATCCCTAACCAGCCCGAGCCCTTCCAGCCTCAATGCTCTCTTGCTCGTGGAGCTCCCAACCTCTCCTGGCATCCCATCCCTGGCCTTATTCTCTCCCGGGAGACTCTGACTTGCCTTTGAAAAGTGGTGTAGGCCCTGTCCCTGTGTTGTCCCCGGGCTTCTAAGTCCACTCATTCAGGTAACTCAGAGTAAGCACGAGACACGCCATATCTGTGGCTTAACACAGACACAGCAGACACACAGCATACCTGCTTGCCCTCAGCAGAGTCTGGATGCTTCCTGGAGACCCCACGCCTCACCACCTGTGCCTCAGGAATGCGAAAGAGCTGGGGATGCAAAATGCTGGAGACGCAGTGTCTTGTTGGATGCCAGCCTCCCACGGACTCAGACGGGCTTGGTGCCCCATGCAGGGACAGTGTCACCAGGAGACACCGAGTCAGTCCTCCTCCTTCTGTATGGACACTGGTCCTCCCTGCCACACCGTAGTCCTCTTTCTCTGTGAGTTCTGGCCAGTCTGTATCTGTCTTACACTCAGGGACAGACATTCATATGCTGAGCACAGGAATTCTTGCCCTGTAATTCACAAATAATTGAAAATGGGCCAAAACTCGGTAAACATTTATGGCAGAGTTCCCAATGTGCCGAGCTCTCCTCACCTCCATTCCCCCTGATGGAGGACACCGTCCCTCCAGAGGGAACACTGGAAAGCTAACTGTAAGTCCCCCCATCCGCAGGGCAGCGTCCATGTCATGCGTGGACGTTACCTGTACGTGGGTGTAGGAGGCTGCCTGCTCCCAAAAGATATGCCCACTAGGAACCTCGAATGTGACCTTATTTGGGAAAATAGTCCTTGTGGATAAAATTAAGTTTAGGATCATAAGCTGGGATCAATGGAGTGGGCTTTAGATTCCCAAATCCGGAGTATTCCAATGTGGACTTAGAAGGTCATGGTCAAGAAGGTCCCATGTCAATAGCACTCCTGAGGGACAGGTGACAGCCTCTGTTCCCCTGTGCGTCTCGGCAAGGGACACGCAGGGAAGAAAACCATGTGAGAGCAGAGGCAGACATCGGACATCCGAGCTGTGCAGCCTCAAGCCCAGAAGCCACCCCCAGACCCCAGGAAAGACCCTCCCCTGGAGTCTTTGGAGGGCGTGTGGCCCTGCCCACACCTCGGCGTCAGAACACCGGCCCCAGAGCTGCCAGCAAGGACATCCGCTGTTTCAGGACACCCAGCTTGTGGTCCTTCCTTCCGGCAGCTTGGGAAGCAAGTGCAGCCACTTTGCCTGTCACAAGCTGCCGTTCGGTGGCTCCCTCTGACACTCATCTTTGCCGTTCCAACGAGGGCAAGTCTGAGGACTGAAGGCTTGCAGACCAGGCACGTGTCCGTCCCACCGATAGTGTTACCCTCTGCGGAGCGGTGTCCAGAGCAGACTCTACCTGCTCCTCAGAAATGACGGAGTTCCGCACGCAGGTGTCCCCCGGCCTCTGCGTGTCATCTTCCAGAGAGAGCTGGGGATTTGATCCCAGCGAGAGAAGGGCTGTCCTCGTGGATTACTGGGTCCCTGCTCTTGCCATGCTGTGGGGGCCATCAGCCACCACTCACCCCCTCACCCTGTTTTTCTGAGTCCGCCCTCATTGGACCCCTGAGCCAAATGATTCTCATTGTTTATCCACTTGCTGCCCCTGCAGCGCGAAGACTGCCCCGCTGAGGCATGGAACTCTCTAGAAGGGTAAAATGGACCCTGACGAGGAAAGCGCTCTGTGGAGACATGGGCACACTGAACGGTGCAAACCCTGTGTGTCTGTACTGTGTGTGGGGGTTGCCCCCGGGTGGCGGCCCCTGCCCGGAGTCCAGGCCAGCAGCACTGACGGCCGGCCTCCTTCCCGCAGAAAGCGCAGGAACTCCTGCTCAGGAGCGAGCTTCGCCTCTGGAGGAAACGAAGATAATTGCGTGTGTTTCCCGCCCCACGAAGCTATCATTTATTTATAGCACTTGACCAGGTGACCAGGACGGTCTTGGTGGCCAAGGCTGAGCAGGGACTTTGGTCTGACACATTAACAGACCTGTTCAGTTCAGTACGGGTGACATGGGCTGCCCGGCTTTTCACACATCGGCTGCGCCCTGGGAAGGGGCCCTGAAGAAGGGGAGCGGTGTGGGGTGTGAAAATGGAAGTTACTGTAAGGACTTCCGCATCCGCAGGACAGTAGGTCGTACTTTAGATCTGGAGAAACGAGACTGAGACCAAGACCCCCTTTGCCGTGAAGACACGATTCTCAGAGAGCTGCAGTGGCCAGGAAGGCCGTCCTCGTCATCATGAGCGGGTCCCTCTCGAACAGGGTCAACGTCTATTTTTATGAAGCCGAGGGACACATCACTGACCTTGACCTGCATGTGGTGCATTTTCGGGGAGCCTCACCGCACAGTCCTCCTTCCGCCTCTCCTGCGGCTGAGACGGGAGCAGACCAGATCCATTCAGCAGTGGAGCCGAGGTCTGCGTGCACACCCTGGGGCCGGGACGAGGGGACCATAGCATGCAACAGTCCCAGCAGGTCCCCCCGCAGGGGTACGAGGCCCTGGTGATGGAGGGGGGACACTACTTGGAATCGGGGAAGGAGACAGGAAGAAGAGCGGAAAGTTCCGGCTAATGTCCCTTTCCCAGTTCTGTTCAGGACCCGCCCTGCTCACCTTCCTCCCCTGCCCTGCGCTGTGCTAGCCTGAGGGGGATGCACCGGCCCACAGGGGTGTCCTGGCAATCCCGTCTCCACAGCCTCGTGGGGAGCTTCTGAGAGAGCAAGCACGTGGCAAGTAGTCACTGCCAATGCACTGAGCGGAATTACACGACTTAAGCAAGCAAGCGGTTTAATGGCAACCCGTTGACCTGCATGTTCACTGTTCTTGACTTTTCGGTAGTAACTTCATCAGAAAAAATAGAAAGGCTCTTCGTTCAGAGAGCTGTGGATGTCTCGGCCTGGCCCTCCTGTTTATGTGAAAAGCCGCACTACTTGCATGGGTAACACTGAGTGAACACCAGGCAATCCTCGCTGACCAGAAGTCACTTTTGCAGGTGGCTGTCATGTCACCCTGGCTTTTAGATGAACACAACCATCGTTTGACTTGGTTACTGACCAACCATTGGCGCCATGTGGGCCTGAGTCTCCGGCAAGGGGTCAGGTGAGATGCATGGTGGAATGTTCTCACCCTATTGCAGGCTTGACGGGAAGTCCCAGTCCAAAGTCACCGGGACTGGTCCTGCGGCCTCCGGGAGGGTCCACAGAGGGACGGGCACTCGCAGGGTTTACCAGCAGGGAGAACAGGCAGATTGCCCCAGGTATGGGAGAATGAAGCTGTGCTGTCGGACTGTTTGTGTCACGGTAGACCTCCGCTCTGCCGTGCGTCGCTTCGGGCTTTATGGGACCTGGCTTCTGCACAACGGGAAGGGCCGTTTCCTCGCCGAACAGGGCCAGAGATGGGTGTGCAGGATGGAGACAGTTCGCACCGCAGCATTGCTTCCACCACCGGGCAGACTGACGCGGCTCGTGGAACGTGGTCAGCCGGGGGCTGTGGCTGTCTCGCTGCTCAGCTCTCTGTCCCACTGGCTAGGATCTGCCGTAGCTGTCAGGACGGAGATGCAAGGGCAGAAAAAAGACAGTGCGTCCTGGGGAAAAGATGCCCTTACAGCCTGGTGGACAGCAGCAGGGTGTGAAGAGGGAGGCGACGAAGCCCTCCGCCAGTGAATTTACGGTGTTCCCGCATTTGTGTTCGCTTCCACGCCTAGTGCTGCGGGAGAAAGGGCAGCCTCCCCACGCACATGTGTCTCCGCCACCTTCCCTAAGCCTCTTGGGAAGCTACACAGGGTGCAGACCGGAATTGTTGACGGCATCCGACAGCATGTGGGAAACTAAGTCCGCAGGTTTGTGTGCGGAGTGTGCCTTACAAGCAGCGGCTTGGGGCTGGTGCCGAGTTCACATGTCCACTCTGTCCAGCAGGGCAAGGGGCAGGGAGGCCCACCTGACCAGCAGGGAGGGGTCGTGCAGGTGGCGGTCCTGGCGGGCGGCCCCGGCATTCCCAGATGGGACATCAGCTGGCCACACCCCTCTCGCTGGGTGTCCTGCTCCTCTGGGCTGTTGCCCTGTCAGGACCAGCGGCGGAACCCAGCCGAGAGCTGAGTGCGGGCTGTGCTCAGGGGGCCTTTGGGCTGGAATGCTGATTGTATGGAGTGGTGCCTTGGGTCAGATCTCTTGGGGATGCTAGATGGGAAATATGGGGCTTTTAATCCATCCACTTAAAAACCAACAGCTTCTCATGTGGAATTGCTAATGATTTTGGGAGCTGCTCCTTTGGGGAACGGCGGCTTACCATCTGGGCATCTGCTAAAACAGGCCGGCTGAGCGCAGAGCAGCCGGGATGGGGGAAGACCAGGTTTCTCATTCAGCAAACTAGGGCCACGTTCGCTTGTCCTTGTGTTTATCCTGTGCTCTCAGGAACTTTTTCACTCTCGATCATTAGAAGATCATCAGTCAAACCCAAAGTGGCACCAACATCCCCCACGGGGAACAGGCACCACCAGGAACGCCAGCCCCAGCACTTCGGGGCTCTGGGACCCATTGATCTCGCCTAGTTAAGTCATGTCAAGTCAGCAAGTTCCCAGGGCTCCGCTCCAGGGGTGCCTTCTAAGAATAATATAGCCATTTATAAACCAAGGCACCTTGCATTGTTTCCTTCCCCCCGCTTTTTAAAAGGCTGAGCCTCATGGGGACTGTCCGTGGAAGCAGAAAGGAGCTCCCGGAGGAAACGAGGTGGTCATCTATTTACAATCCACTCAGCAGCATTTTTAGCCAGGTAGGGCAAGGAGAACCCTGCATCGTGTTTGTTCAGTGTCTCCCTCAGAATATTCTGCGAGCACCTAATTTATCCTCGGGACGTATCTGGAAGGAAGGTGAACTGGGGGGGGCGTGGCGGGGGTCCACAGGGAGCAGAAAGGCTCCCCAGCGCCAGGACACAGCAGGCTAGGAAGAAGATCTAAGTTCTACATCCTGGATTGGCTGTTAGAACACGCCCGACTACCACTGAGGAGAGAAAAATAAACACTTTAGGGGCTCCTGGGGGGCCCAGGTGGTTAAGCATCCGACACTTGGTTTTAGCTCAGGTCCTGACCTCAGAGCTGTGAGATTGAGCCCCATGTCAGGCTCTGTGCTCAGCATGGAGTCTGCTTGTCCCTCTCCCTCTGTTCCTCCTGCCTCTCTCCTCTCTCTCTCTCAAATATAATCTTAAAATAAATAAAGAAACACTTTATAACAGCCTGCACGGAGAAACTGTTCTAGACATTACTAGGTTAAGTTAGACTTCGAGGTGTATCTACTTCTTCCTGTGATGAGGGGTGGCTCGGTCCCCAGCTTGGCCCAGCGTTCGTCCTAATGAGTATTTATTGAATTCAACTTAACTCAACTTTGGGGACACAACAGTGTGCAGTACACCGAGAATATACCATATCTGCTTTCTGTCCTACTGGAAGGGCTTACATTGTACTTGGAAAAAATGCTTCAAAACATCTAAAGTGAAATGCCAGAACTCTCCAAAAATGGTACATGCCAGGCGCGCAGGGCGTCCCTGCTGATGCATGGTTCCTGGGGGCTGGACGGGGCAAGGCTGCAAGGGAGCCAGGGCTCAGCTAGACAGAAGGAAAGAAGGTTGCTGGGGACTGAGGGAAGGGCAAGCCTCCAGCACAGCCTGATGGGTCCCCCAAGGAGGCCAATTTGGGAGAAAAGGTGAATTTATTTAATGACTGGAAGATAGGGAAAGATATCTAAGTGGAGAAACCCAGCTGGAAATTAGAACTGCAGGAAGGATGATCTAGAGACATGTTTGTGGGGGCGTGGTGTCTGTGAAGGAGGCAAAGGGTTTCCGTAAGAAAGGAACTCTGGAGGGAAAGGCAGAGAAGGAACGGGCAGTATTATCAGGAGTCTGGAGATCACTGCATCAGAAAAGGGGAAACGTGTACTGCTTACATGTGATAGAATCGTAAACATTAACACATAAGAAGAAACAGCTTAAGAATTATAAATAATGATAAATTAACAAGAAAGCCAATTATTAAGTCAATTCTCAAAATTAGAATTTCCCCACATAATACAAACCACCACTTATTGTGGGATAAAGGATCTCTTTATAAGAGCAATGACAATGACAAAATACCTAAGAACAAATTCAACCTAATGAAAACTCCTAACAGATTTACTGAGGATATCTGAAACATTTGATCAAACGGGAAAATGCGTGTTCTTGGACAGTCCTTCAGCCACGGGCAGACCAAGCTGCTGTGTCCGCGGTCTAGGCCTGCGGCGGCCTGGCAAAACCAGACGCTGGTGTGGGCGTGGGGCGGTTCTGCTCCAGATGCCGGGCCCCGGGACTTCCTCGCGGTGTCGGGGTGTCTGCTCACCACCTGCTCCCCGCGCCTGGCTGTGGGAAGGGGACACGAGCGGCGGTGGTGGTTGGCAGGTGGCTTCCCGTGGGAAGGTGTGACCTGGGGATTGCCTTGCTCACATGGGTCATCCCACACTGCGTCTCGGGCCACAGCCAGCCGCGCAGGACCCCAGCCAATGGGGCGGTCGTGGAGGAAGACGGGAAGAGTAGACAACAGGGGACAAAAGTTACCACGGGAGGAGACCCATCTGGGTATGTGCTCGTGCACGGATGGGGGCAGTCAGGTCCACCCCACAGGTGCCTGTGGGGGCGACAGTCCTTCCTTCCCCCCTTGATCTTTCAGGCTTCGGCCAGTGCCCCGCCATCCCAGAGGCCCTCCCGCAGACCGGTGTGTAGGGTCTCCAGCAGGGCTCCCTGTGCGCCAGGCAGTGCTGGACCCACCCTCTACCCCCGATGCCCCTCCAGACCCCAGCGCCTCTGTCATCCTCCTTGGAACAGCTTCTGACCCAAAGGGCCTGTTGTGTCGTTTGTTAAATAAAGTGACCGCACCAGCATCCAGCCCCGCTGAGAGCAGCGTGGTAAAGCCGTGACTCCCCGCCCCCGGGGCTGGCCGCCTTCAGCTGCTTTCACAGACTTGGATTTAAGATATAAATACATGGAATGGCTTTTCTGAGATAAAATTCATATGCCACCACTATCTACCTACGGAAACTTTGCAGACTTTTTTTTTCTTTTACCTAGTTACCCCCCACCCATGAAATTTTAGTAACACGTATATATGATCTGTCTTTGTGTTGTATGTGCATCCGTGCTTAATGCCCACAAGGATTAGGACTTTTTATTCCCCTAGAGCCACTTCTGCCCTCTTGGGATGATGTTGCTCGTGTTGGACATGCACAGTTGAGATCCAAGTTTCCAGCCTGGACGCAGACTAGACTCGCCCAGCCAGCGTAACACACCAGCGCTCTCCATCAGGCCCCGTTGTGAACAGGACAGCAGTGCTTTTGGGAAGCCCCCAGGTCTCTGAGTGCGGCTGGAGCCGAGCCCCAGCTTCAACAGGAGATGGAGCTGGAGAATATCGGGGTTTCCAGAAGCCAGGTTTGGGGTGTGTTCAGGATCAGCAGGCTGGCTAGAGCCTCGCCGGTGTGGCCTTCTTGATGTTGCTGTCACCGAGAACACAGGAGACCCAGAACGAGAAGCAGGCCTGCGTCATTAGTGTCAACATCAAAAAGAGGCTAAAGAGTGACTTTTCAGCAATCCAGGGATGTTTTTCCTTGCCATAAGTGAGACATCATTCCCTATGATGCAGAAGAAGGAGAGGAACTGCAGACCGAAGGCCAGCTTGCTCCTGCTGTATTCATCTCCCAGTCTGTGCTTCCCCACGTGGATCCAGACGGCTACAGAGGCGGTGTCAGAGCCCTGAATGCCCGTCCATTCTCACCAGACAGAAACAGCTTAATATCCTGCTCTCATTTCCGTTCCAAGAGAAAGAAAGGAAAAGAAAGACAGTACCTATGAAAGAAATAGAAGGAGAAGAAAGAAGGTGGGTAAGAGAGAGGTAGGGAGGGGGAGAAAGGAGGGAGAGGAGGGAGATGGACTGAAGAGGGAAAGGGAGGGAAAAGAGAGGGAGATGAGGGAGAGGACAGAGAAGGAGGTGGGAGGTAGAGGAAGCAGGGAAGGGGGAGAGAGAGGAAGGGAGGGAGGAGAGAGAAGAGGAGGGAGAGAGAGACGAGGAGGGGAGGAAGGGAGGAAGGAGGAGGGGGAGGAGGATTTTGGACCCAGTACAGGTGAGCTCATCCCAGGGGATGAAAATGAATGGACGGTTTGGAAGGCGGGATGATCCAGACAATGCAAGTATCCAGCAAACACAGGGTCTACTGTTAGTTTTCCCCGGTCCCTCTGGGAGCTTTCTGGTACGGCAGGTGCAAGGCTGGTGTTGGCCTCCCTTTCCCGCAGGCGCTCTAGGGGACGGGGACTCAGAGCTCCCTCCTCATCCCCTCGCATGCCACACTGCCGCAGGCCTGTCCCTGAGCTTACGGGCTCCGTGCAACACTGCACTTGGAGGTCCCGGTACCAAATGTCCAAGGATCGGCTGAAAATAAGGCTAGAACATTGATAGAGAGATTCTATTGTTTTGTCTTACAAACACCCCTCCAAAACAGCAGCATTACAAATTAGGGCTAGAGATGAAGTTTTTCAAAACTACAAAATGGCAAAATAGCAAAGACAGAATTTAAATCTTATCTTTATACGGATCTGGCCATCGTATTCTTGGGCTGTCAGTGTTCACAGCAATAAAAATATAACAATGTCCATAATTTGTAAATTATATGTTTAGTTCATAAAATTAATTCTCCTTAGCTTTATTTCAACAAAACCACTAGTTACTGTTGTAATCACAATGTTCACATACTCCATGCTCTTTTAATAGTAAGGATTTAGAAATAAATTTTATCAGATACACATAATAGAAAAATGGAGTATATTCAAATACAGTACATTTAAAAATTAAAACTTAAATTATTCATCTACATTCTCAACTTGTTTTTCTCCTAGAATATTTTAAACCCCTATCAAAGTTAAAATAGATACTGTAATTCAAGGATATCAAAAATCAAAATAAAATGACTTAAAAAGGGGATTTTTCATTTAACTGAAGCATTTACAAAAAAAAAATTTATATGCAATTCTGTCATCAACATTCAACAAGTTGCCAGTGCAAGAAATCGGTGTCCCGCTCCTGTGGCTTGCACTGTGTCCCCCGCAAAAGCTGTGTTGGAGCTCTGACCCCGGAGTCCTGCACGTGGGACCTTATTTGGTAAAGGGGTCCTTGCACCTGTCATCAAGTTAGGGCGAGGCCATCCCAGAGTAGGGTGGGCCCTAAGCCGAACACCAGGCGTCCTTATAAGGATGCTGCGTGGCACAGAGACCCCCAGGGAGGAGGCTGCGGGAGGACACAGGCGGAGGGTGGGCACGTACATTTACAAGCCGGAGAAGGCCAAGGACGCCCGCAACCCGCGGACTGAAGGAGGTGGGAAGGACCCTCTCCAGGGCCCCGCCCACACCTTGCTTTCGGGCACCTGGCTTCCAGATGGGAGAGGAAAGATCTCTGCTGCGTGGTCACGTGTTACGGCAGCCACGGGAGCCACGACATCCCCTTACACAGCAGTTCGGAAGACAATAGAACTCATTTAATACTGTAGAGTGGTCGCCAATGGCCACCTGCGTCTACCGGGAATACTGGGGTGATTAGTACACCCAGAACCACAGGCAGAAACACGGCAGAGAGGTAAGGAGAGGACGTGGGCACCGTGGGAACCACTATTGATTGTCGTGAATCTACTGTACTTCCGTGCCTGACAGCACAGTGTCTTTCCCCACCGCAGAGCGCTCGGCCACTCCAGCCCTACATGCAGAGGTGCAGTGGCCATCCCTGCTTCAGGCGCTGGGACAACCACGGCCTTGGTGGGGCCTTTCCTCGAGGCCGTGGGGCATTAGATGGGGAGCAGGTCTTCCTCTGGGACCTGCCTGGTGGATTCAGGAGAGCGATGCTGGGTGCTAACACCTGCGTGAGTCTGGGAGGCCACAGTGGCCAGGAGCTGCGTCCTCACTGAGCAGAGAGAAGGAGCAGATGACGCGGTTGACAATGCCGAGCAGGGCTTTCTGCGGCAAACTATCCTCCAGTGACTGAGAATTAGCCAGCATGGGGGTCCCCAGCCTGATGAGCTCTCCCTCTGGCGTCAGAACAGAGACTCCAGCAGCACAGGTGTGCTGAATGAGACTCTGGAGTGACCCCTGGAGAGGACGAAAGGCTTGGAGTTTGGGACCCCGGCCAGGGACCACCCGTGCCACCGCCGTGTGCTCGGCCTTCTTGCTGTCGAGCCCGTGTTCCTACCTGCAGGGCAGCGCCACTCTGCGGGGCCACTGAGCGTTCACCGTGAACTGGGAAACCACGGGCTTGTGCTGAGTGGAGGGGGACGAGGCAGGTGAAGTGGCCAGATGTAGTGTTCTTTCTCTTTAATCCTGTGAGAAATAGAGTGGAAAGGAAGTAGGACTCCCTGCCACTTCTCAGGATCCACCCAACCCGCAGGACACGTGGCCCACTTGGCCTGATTTCCAAAAGAAGGGGGCAGGCTGGTGCAGAGCGGAGCTCCTGTGTGTGCCCCCCCGCCCCCCACCACGCATCAGCACTGATCGCTGACCTCCTTGTGGGGACATCGGAGTCATCGGGCACGGCTCTTTGCCAGGCTCTGGGGACAAAAGTGCTGACAAGTTCATGGTCTGGACAATCCCGAAAGGGGCCACGGGGCAGGGGGAAGGAGGGGAGAGGTGGCAGGTCGGGCTGGGGCTGCAGAACGGGGAGCTGCAGGCTGACAGGAGCATCAGAGCCGAAGGACACGCAGCTCAGCTGCACGGCCAGCCTGACCAGGTGCCCCGCCTGCGCGCTCTCTGTCCATGCCTTTCCGACCTCCTCTCCGACGAGCGTTCATTCACCGAAGACCGTTTTCGTGAAATCCTAAACATGAATTTTAATGATAATTTAAGCCATATGTTTCTGATTCGCTGACAATGAACTCACCCAAAATTTTGGCAACTGCCTTTTGGATGTTCCAGCAGCATTGTCAATGTTCTGTGCATTTACACACACACACACACACACACACTCACTCAGAATGCAAACAGGATATTCAATGCAGTTTCAAGATGAGCAAAGCAAAACGTGATGTCTTGGTCATACCCTTCGTGTGCCCTGACACGCCCTCCATCCTCTCCCTCCTCAGCCTTCTAGGGAGGGCTGCGGAGCCCAGGAACGAGGTCACTGACCCAGGAAGCTCCCACTGAGTCCCACGAGGACACAGTGAAAGTAAGACAAACAGGTATTTCCAAGTGGCACCTTTGACTGTGGGAAGATGTAAGTCACTGATAATGAATGTTGCCGAATCCTGGTAATCGGCGCACAGCAGACGTGAATCCTTGTCTCTCTGCTCTTTGTGCCTGCTATGTGGGGAATTCCCTGGTGCCTTCTGTGCACCGAATCCTGTTGTTTTGTAACGCCTGTTCAAAGTGGTCTGGAGCAAGATCTAAGAACATGCCCACCAGCTCCCATTCAAACCTCTGCCCACCACAGTCCTTTCTCCCCGGACTCTGTTTTTTTCAAACCGTGTTTACTCCAACATCCCTCCTATCACTGCCTCCACCCAGCCCTCTTAGCCTCGGTGGCAGGCCCCCAGCTCTTTCCCGGGTACGGCGGGACCCACACAGGAGGGGGGTGCAGCCAGAAGAATGAGGAGCCCCCCACCCCCGGTTCAGGGAAAGAAAATCTTCCCTCTGTGTCTTTAATTCTTTAATTTGGGGCAGAGACATTTCTTGCGTACCCAATGTTTGCGAGTCAAGTTCAGGTGCTGTGGGAGGGACATGGCGAGCACGGAGCTGTGCGACTCAGCATTTGCTGGAGTCATGCCCAGCAGCCCCAACCCAAGCCCCCTGGAGCGGCTCAGAACCCAGAGCTCAGGAAAACTGGAGGGAAGGAGGGTGTGCCCAGGGGATGAATGGGAGCCGAGAGCTCCATGGTGGGTCGAGGACGGAGCCAGGAGACCCAGAGGAGGCCCCACGTGGAGGCTGGTGTGGCTGGGCAGGCACCCTGGGGTCACGGAAGCCAGGCTGAGAAGTGGGCCCTGAGGGCCACCACAGTCATCAGAAGGGGTGACAGGAGGGCGGATGAACCTCAGGGAGAAACTTACCCCTTGTCGAGAATGAGGGAAGGTAGGAAAGCGAGTAGGCAGAAGGACACAGACGTCTTCGTGGAGCCTGTCTCAGGCTGGTTGGCCTGGGCTGAGAGGTGTCAGAAGGGGCCGGACACAAAGGTGTGGACACCGAGGGTCCCAAGTCAGTAGTGATATGGGCAGGTAGAGCAGAGACGTCCCAGGGCCACCGTGCCTCTCCACCCCCAGGCTCCATCCATGCTGGGGAGACTCTTCAGTGCCCCTCTGCTCCCGCCCCTCCACGTCCCTGCCAGTGCGTGGTGGGGTGGCAGGACGGAGCCCTCCTCCCTCCTGTGCCTGCCAGCCCCATCCATGACCACACTCTCCCAGGACTTCCCAGTCCTTCCAGTGGCCCCTCCCCAGCCTGAACTGCTTCCTAGACTCGGGGACAGACCCCCTTCCAGAACTGGACCCCGGTGACTCCGTCTCTAGCATGAGAAGAAGACAGACTCCCTGCGCAAGACCTGGCTTCTGATTGAGCAGAGCACAAGACTGGGGTGAGGCAGGCAGCCTCAGAGCTGGACGGGGCTGGGGAAGGGCAGGCAGGACCACCACCCCCATGCCCCCCCTTCCCCACGGGTGTGAGGGAGCAGGGGTGTCCCCACTCCGCAGGTCACACTTGTCCTTCCCCAGCCCGATGGTGGAAAACAAGTGGACAGAATTACCTCCATTTAAAATCTCGTGGAAAGGGAATTGGGTAAAATGGAGTCTGCCTGAAGACGTGTGATTGTTAAGGACATCAGTTTCAAGTGTTATTAAACAATGTACAAGCGTGCCCTCGGTTTGCCCTCATGGGATGAGACCTTCTGAGGAAAGCCATGATTTGCTTGAAGACTATTCTTGTCTCTATTGTTGTAAACATCTTTGTAAGCCTGATGCTTTCCTCGTGGAGCTTGGGCCCATCCAAGAAGGCTTTGCTGTCCAAAGTAGGGCTGAGTAAACACTTCATCTGCGTTCCCACACTCCCTGCCTCAGCCCCGCAGAGCTCAGCCGTGAGTCACCCCATCCTTCCATGGCACAGATGGTAAGGAATGCCGTGTTCAGATTTTGTGACATCTCAAACTTATTTTTCAAATTTTGAAGCAAGAAAAATTCCTAAATCTATTTTGCCAGAGCGTTCTACTCATTTGTCAAATCACATGTGATTTCAAGGAAATGGGATCCATGTGTTTCTCATTCACTTGTGCTGGAATCATGAAGTCAGGGAGCAGTGCTCAGTGGGGGGACGCAGGCCATGTGGAGAAATGAACAAGCGCGGGGGCCAGGCGGTACGGCAGCCAGCTCTGGTGGCCTGGGGGATGGGCATCGGCTTCACTCCCTGGGCACCTGCTGGAGACATCCTCGGGGTGTGGCATCACCATGACCGTGAATAAAGCAAGGGCCAGACATGGGGTCTGCTGTCAACAGGCACACGGTGGGGTCTGCCGTGATGGGGCTGAGAAAGGCCAGCACTCCAGGGGCTGAAGGAGAAAATGAGAGACGGTATGGGGAGTGGGCGCTGCTGTCAGAACCGCCATCAATGCCCCTTCATCCCTGAACTTCTCTGAGCCTAGTTTGCTTCACTCTGAGACGAGTCGTGACGTGCACCTTGCCCCTGAGTGTGAGTGTCCAGTGCTGTCCCGCCTGGACAGCGTTTCCTAACTCGCGGCTCCTTTCCTGGGTGGCGTTTCGTGACTCGCAGCTCCTTTCCTGGACAGCGTTTCCTAACTCACGGCTCCTTTCCTGGACGGCATTTCGTAACTCGCGGCTCCTTTCCTGGGCGGCGTTTCCTAACTCAGGTCTTCTTTCCGGCATTTGGTAACTCGCGGCTCCTTTCCTGGGCGGCGTTTCCTAACTTGCGGCTCCTTTCCTGTGCAGCGTTTCGTGACTCACGGCTCCTTTCCTGGGCGGCGTTTGGTAACTCGCAGCACCTTTCCTGGGCGGCGTTTCGTAACTCACGGCTCCTTTCCTGGGCGGCGTTTCGTAACTCGCGGCTCCTTTCCTGGGCAGCGTTTCCTAACTTGCGGCTCCTTTCCTGGGAGGCATTTCCTAATTCGCGGCTCCTTTCCTGGATGGCGTTGCCTAACTCAGGTCTCCTTTCCGGCGTTTCCTAACTCAGGGCTCCTTTCCTGGGCGGCGTTTCCTAACTCGTGGCTCCTTTCCTGGATGGTGTTTCCTAACTCGCGGCTCCTTTCCTGGGCTCTGGAGGGATGGAAGCACGTCCGTCCTCTGGAGCAGCCAGTGCAGTGGGAACAGCGTAGGTCTCGGGGCATCTGAAAGTCCCTTTCATAACTTATTACCTGGGTGGCTTTAAGTAAGCAGGTTCACTTAATCATTTATGGTTTCTGATGTGTAAACATGGCTGATAATACCTGGCCTACTGCAGGTTCATCCAGCCGAATTTCTGGGTGTCCAGCACTGTGCTGGAGGCTGCCCTCCGCCCTGGGTGGTGGAAGGGCTCAAGGAGCACGCGTGTCCGGGGTTTCCTCAAAGGCTGCTGCATGGGACTCAGCTGGACGTTGCTTCTGTCTGGTAGGTCTGCATGGAAGGGCTCTGGAGGGTCTGCTGCTCAGAAGGAGGGCATCACTACCACCAGGGCACTTCTGAGCTTCTCGCCCAGCTGCTGACCCGGCACAGCATTACGCCCGTGAACACACATGGGCACAGTGAGGATAGGGAGCCCTCCATCACCCACCCAACAACTTACAGCCTCCTGGTTTCAATTTCAGGCCAAAAAAATAAAAATAAAATCGTGGCTCTGCTTTGCAAGTTTCCTGAGAGGATAAAATTATATAACACATAGGAAAGTACTTTGAAAATGTTGCAAAGTATCGTAGAAATAAATGGCATATGTGAAGAGAAACACTTGAACTGCATGGACATGTTTGGGTGGGAGGGTGGGAGATAAGGTGAAGAAGCCAGTCTTTGTGATGACGTTTCCTGCCCATTGGCATCCAGGGCAGTACCTCTGAGGGGTGCGTGGGTCCCGGCAGGTGTGTTGTTTATTAGCTTGGCAGGAATTTAGTCCAGCACTGAGAAAAAGGCCTGATGCAGCCTCTTGCCCACCTACCGCCACCCCCCCTCCAAGAACCGCCAGCCTCCTGTCGGGGGCAGGTGGACAGGGGCAGTGGGGGCAGGAGCCTCATTGCTGGACTTAAGTCAGTGTGAAATCTTTGCACAGGAGTTGACCTTTCGATATGATTTTAAACTGTAAAACTTAAGAGATTTACAATTGACTAATAACTACAAATTCATGAATCTAGACTAGATCAAAATTAGACCAAATGTTCTGTCATCCGTGAAGAATTATTATTTTCTTCTTTTCTTATAATCATCAATTTTAGGAAGCAGATTGCCCAGAATAATTATTTCTGAGTTAAAATTGTTTTTTGTAATTCATCAATCTCACAATTGTGTGTAATAATCACGTCTATTTATTTTTTCTTAAGTAATCACGGTATTTTCATCAAAATTCATTAGAAGCTGCTTCTAGAAGGACATGCTTTTAAAATATTCAAATTTATAGTTAATGTTTTATTAACCATATTTAGCCTATAATTATTTTTCTAATGAAAATTATCCTGAATGCACCATCTGATGTTATGAGGCTAGTAGCTCAAACAGAATTCAGAGAAACATTTATGCACAGAGGCCTGTGTGTTAGTCATTTGGAAGGAAGGATTTATGTGCCGTATAATTAATTGTTGCCTGAGTTTGACAGTCCATTTTTACTTCAATGCATTATTTACACTGGAGGAGGCTTAGGGGCTCACCCTTCCAGAGGTTAGGAAAATGCAAACACACATATTATCTGAATAGTGCAGGATTGTGTTGCCATGAATAGTGGAGTGAGTGTGTATGTGTGTAGTTTGTCTATAGACTGTATATACGAACACGCTCTGTGTGCAGAATAGATACTCTTTATGTACGTCTAATACATTCCATATACTACAGAATACTACAATGTCGAGTACGGGAGCACACGTGTGTGCGTGTGGTTTGTATACAGAAATCTGTAGTCACTGTATAGAGCTAATACTACAGTGACTGAGACCCAAGTCTGTGTGTGTGTGTGTGTGTGTGTGTACATTATTGTGTTAATCACTCACTCAACTGGCTGATGTCTTTCAAAGATCAACCGAATAAATAGGCTGTGAATGCTTTGGAACTTCGTTTCTCAACAACAGATTATAACCCAGTGGACATGGGCATCCTTCAAAGCAGTTAGGAGGGCGAAGCCTTCGCCCCCGAGAAAACCGTGGCTGGGAGCATGTTGTTACAGTTCCCGAGAGCAGGTAAAAACAGTGCTCGTTCTTTGACTGGAGCAGAGCTAACGGGTGGTGTTCCGTTAGCCGCAGGTGTATAGTGTGGCGACCCCGCCCTTCTGTACTTTCTGCAGGGCTCATCACGGCAGCCACAGTCACCATCTGTCACCCACGAGGTTGTTACCATCCTACTGACTATACTCCCTACGCTTCACTTCTCGTCTCTGTGACACACTTACTTTGGAACTAGAAGTCTGGACCTTTCCAGCGGGAAAACAATGTACTTCGGATGTGTCTGTGTCTGTACGTTTCTTCAAGCTCCCTGTCCAGGTCCGTTCAGCAAGTCACCTACGGAGCCGCAAGTGAACTGTCCTCGTGGGTGCAAATTCGCTAAGCCAGGGCCTGGCTGAAGACGGACAGAAGAGCACACGGGGAGAGTCCTCTCTCATTCTGCTGACTGTCAGCACCACAGCATGTGGGGACACCGAGGGGCTCCGTCGTGATTGCAAGAGGTGGGTCATTAGTGCTCAGATGAGCCCTTCAGACCAGGGGGAGATCTGTGCATAATCTTTGTGCCTGATTGAAGCAAGTGGCTTTATTTGCACTGACCATAATTTGCTTAGAAAGGGAAGTTTTAATGTCTAAAGAATGCATAATTGGGCAACAAAAATTAGCCAAAAGCCAATCTTACTACATAACAGACTTCCTTACAATGTCCAGGCACTGTGCTAGGTAGGGCTTTATACATGTCCAATCACGTACACGATACAAATTTATAGATATTAACCCTTCAAAATGCTCGGTCAATGGTGCTTGTGAAAAGTTAGTAGGTAATAAAAATAACTTTAAATGTTTCAAGTATGAGAATGATCCGCAACTGTGCTTGGTCTTCTGCTAAGAAGCGGGAGCAGACACCCGCCCGTCTGACCCACACAAGCGACCTTTGGACCGGCCGCCTAATCGCATACAAGCCTCCTTCTTGGGGTCAGACTGACCAGCACGACTCTGGCCTCACTCGGGACGACACGGTGACTCTGTCCCTGGAAGCCGTGTGCTGACGGGGGGTGCAACTTAGCCTCATCCAGACCAGGAGCGGCTGCTCGGCCCGTTCTAATGGCAGGACTGCCGGATCCCAGCGGGTCACCCAAAGACAGACACAAGATGGCACAGAGGCCGTGTGTCCCCGCTGGGGGCTTGCTTGCCCCGCCCCATCCATGTGCCAAGTCTGTCACCTCAGAAGCCAAATGTAACCTTCCCTGGGTTGGTAGAAATCCAGATACTGCTCCAGCCAGGTTTTGCCGGCCGATTTCACGCCACTCCTCTTTTGGAATATACTTAAACCAAAACATTTTTAATATATGATTTTAGCATCATCTGATATGACCTAGTCTTTTGTTTTTCTAAGGACAGAAAAATTCCAACAAAATTCTTCAACAAACTGCTCTAACAGAACGCGCTGGACTGGGCGGGGGTGGGGGGGTAATTCACTCTGACAGAAGCTCATCACAGACGCAGGGCAGAAGCCTAACCCAAGGACGCGCAGGCACATTGAGCCAGCTCCAGGCGGAGGACAGCCCAGCGAGCAGGGATCCCCGGCCCCAGCTCCGGGTGTTTCCCCGAGCTTCCGAGCAAGCGCCCTGACACCGCTTCCCATATGCAAGGCAGCCCTGCGACTCGCCACCACCTGACCCCCCATCAGGACTGTTGTCTTTGTCCTGGGAACCCCTGTCTCCCTCACATCAAGGGTCCTGCTTCCTGTTCCTGTTCAGACGTTGTTGACCCCAAGCTCCTGGGCATCTTCTCTTCCTAACGGTGTTTACGTTTGTAAGGAGACAGCAATGCATTTTGTCCAAGGGGATGAATTTCTGCCCAAGAAGCCAGTGGGGGAGTTATCAGGGGCCCAGCGTCCTAGGCAAGCTGCAAGTCACTCAGGGCCCTGTTTTTTTATTGTTTGTTCGTTTTAGATCTCTGCCACCATGTCGGCTGAGATGGGCAGTTGGCGGTGCACAGCAAGGGGTCATCTAAGAGAGCAGTGGGGCTGCGGACATGGGAAGGGAAGCAGGTTCCACTGATGAACTGGAGGATGCCATGGGGATGGGGGACCCATGATGGGGGGAATGCTCCCCTTGTACGGAGCTTTGTGAAGTATTACTCATCCTTAGAATGTTGCTGTAACAGCAACAGCACATAAATCCAAGTCGGCACCATCATTAGCTAATGGGCATTGAGTTCCGCACCCACGGGGCTCGCTTGGGGGTTTCCTGCACCTCAGGAGGCTCAGAGGGACGATTTGGGTTTGCAAGTAAAGACGTGTTTCCTACTGGCTATCTTGTTCCTCAAACCCAACCTCTGTTCAGTACACACGATTGAGGAAAACATTAGAAGGTCTCACAGGTCAGGGTCCCCCTGCCCCGGTCCTGGGCAGAGTGAACATGACTCAACCAAGGATTCAAGACCAGGTGCTCAAAATGGAGCCAAGTAAAGAGAGGAGTCCCAGCTATGTTGCATCCCATCTAAAATAGAAAAAATTTTTATAAACCAGAAGATGTGAAACTGGTTTTTCAGGACTCAGATGGTTGATCTACAGAGACGATCACAGTAAGTTTCAGAGCCCAAGGGGACAGATGGTGAGAAGAGGACAGGCTGTGTGCAGGTGACGTGAGTATGAGCCCCGGGAGGAGCAATGACTGGAGCTGGACGAGGTGGAACCCCACGTGCACGGAAGGCTTCTCAGTGGGAAGGAGCTCAGGGAGCCACGGAGCAGGTGTGGGGGCCCCCGAGGGCTGACGAATGCCAGTCCTGTGCGAGTGCCCTGAGGGAGCCGTGAGCTGCACTCTGCACATACATGGCCTGTCTCTGCACAGCCCCCACGCCCGTTCACACCTCGGGCCCACCCTGGTGGTCCTGCATCGTGATGCTATTCCAGCATCCTCATGGCCCCAGAAGGGTGGGACAAGAGCTCACAGGATGGAGGTTTCTTAGTGCAGGAAGTGGGGCAGCCTCACAGACAGAGTGCACCTGCCTCCACAGAGCACCGGGCCAGGGTCACAGGTGCACTGCTGGCCGGTTCGGGCCTGGGGGTCAGGAAGAGCAGCTGGAGGAGACGGATGGGTTTCTCAGCAGGGGGCGGGCCGGGCATGCTGCCTCTCTGCTCAGAAGGGGAGCGCATCAGGGTGTTTGGAGTCACGGCGCCCACAAGCCCAGTGTGAGAGGGCTCCACAGCTCTCCTGTACTGCGGAGAATCTTACGAACCACCTGCTGGATTACTTACGAAAGAGCCACAGAAGCATTCGGCAGTGTGTTTGAGAAACTCAGTGTCCCGGCGACCAGCATCCTGGCCTGGAACAGAAGGAGCAGGAGCGGGGCCCCAGCACCTGCACCCGAGCATTGCTCTTAGAAAATCAGGACTTTTCCTGAATGAGTGCTGTCGACAAGCCTCCTAAAAGAGCTTTATGTTCACTCTATACTCAGTCTTGTACTCGACACGAGTGGGATTTCACCAAAGAGGAGTAGGCACGGCAGGGGGTGGGGAGGAGGAAGAGGAAAGCTGCAGAGTGTGCGTCCTTAACTTCTGCCTTTCTCCTCCGCGCTGACAGCGACCCTGAGCGCCCCCTTGGAGGCAGGTTCGCTCCTCCTGAAGTCCTGGGATTCCGTTCAAAGTTGTGCTGCACGCGGAGCCTCCAGGCCGCGGGACCCGGCCCTTTCCGCGGGCCATCGTCAGGATTTAGAGACCACACCTGTGTCACCAGGCGCCACCTGCCTGGGCACTGGCATCCTTTACCTCCTGGACCTCGTGCCTCTGTCCTGCCGTGTCCGTGCGTCCTAACAGCCGATGCCCCTCGGTGCCTCAGCAGACGGCGGCCACCACATGCTCAGGACGCATTTGCTGATCAAGAGAGAAAACATCATGACGCTGGACAGCGTTTGTCGCCTCGCTTCTTTGTTGGTAGTGAGGCTTGTGGATCACAAGGCATACGTTTCTGATCGCCGAGATAATCTTCAGAGCACCTGGGGTGGCTGTGTCACGAGGGGACAGACTGTGATGCCGACAGAGGGGTTTGCTCTGAAGACGTGCGGCATGTGCGCGGCGTCTCGGTGTAGAGCAGCCCCCAGACTCCCAAAGTGATTTTGCACGTGCTCACCGTGATGCTAACATGAAGGGG
This sequence comes from Ursus maritimus, assembly GCF_017311325.1. Taxonomy (NCBI): domain Eukaryota; kingdom Metazoa; phylum Chordata; class Mammalia; order Carnivora; family Ursidae; genus Ursus; species Ursus maritimus. Next base: position 61,108,484 of record NW_024423897.1, read on the forward strand.
AAGGCAAAGAGAGCTTTACAGTCGTCCTGACGGAAGTGACCTGACGGTTTGATCTCAGCATCAACACCGAGCAGAAGCTACGTAAGCTTTCGCAAACCTCGCAGAAGGCTTCCCCTTGGTTTTTGTACGACATGTGAGCAGAGGGCCGACGTGAAGCCTAGTGGGTTCCCACGTGTCCAGGGCCTTCCCTGAGACGCAGGCATGTGTGAGGGACATGGTGCAGCCACGTGTAGGGACCGGATCTGCTCCGGCCTTGCAGGATGACCGGCCCTCCTCACCTGTGCGCCCTGCCTACCAGCTCCACCCCGCCCCCCCTCTGTTTTCAATGCAGACCTCTACAGGTTGTGTTTTTATTACTCTAACGAATGCTCCAATTTGCAGAAAATCATAACTCAAGTCCATGTGGACGCTGGCCCATTCCTCACAAGGAAAATTAATGGCAAACAGACCTGGCGGCTCGGCTTGTGTAGGATTTGAGGAGTGATTTTGTGGGGAAGCAAGGCCCAGCTTTGTGTCTGCAGCACAGGAAAAGAATTTATTTGCAAATTCTGCTGTAAATGCTTTTTAAAATAATGTCAACTGGCCTGACGTTCATTCAAAATGAATTTAGTCCAAGTAGAAAACTGCTAGGGGGCTGAGAGCCCACGCACCCACGTGCACACACGCTTGGGAAAAGAGACATTCACGGCCAGCATATGGACAGGATCTGGGGTGTGTGTGTCTTTTCCAAAGAGCGCAAAAAAAAAAAAAAATAGATTCTAAATTTAACACCCATGAGAAAATTGCCTTTAATTCGCCAAGAAAAGTCAGTAACTTTGGGAAGAACGAGCGTGGTCGGGAGCTTTGGTGCGACTGCTGGTTGGCTGCGCAACTGAGTCAGAAGGACCCAGGTCCGGGCAAGCCGGTGGCTCTATGAAGAAATGCGTCTGTGTCCCTGGTTATTGACATAACCCCTAACAAAGAATATGAAATTGTCCCGTTGCTTTGTTTTCCTCGCCGATCTGCGGCCGCGGGTCCCGGCCCGGGGAGCCCGGTGGCGGCCCTGGAGGGCGCGTGTGTGGGCGGCCAGGCGGGCACGGCTCCGGAGGCACGAGGAGGAGCGAGGCTTGGCCCGTCTCCCCATTCCGGAAGGTGTCCGCCTGTGGTGAGCGAGGGCATTGTTGCAGCCAACAGACTTGTTAGCCTCTTTCCTTTCCTGAATTAAAAAATTGAATTATATACTCAGCCTAGTTACTGAACCTGTAAAGTTTATTAAAGTTTATCGACCATGTGTACCCACGTCAGGATTTAGCTTCAACCGCCGCTCTCAAGCTGGAACATTGAATTAAGAGGCAGCGTCTTGCCGCGACGCGGCGGACTCCAGCCGAGCTACAGGTAGCAAAAGTCTCCCCCAATTAGACATAATCATCACTCACAGTCAATAATTGTGCTAAAGGCTGCTTTCAAATCTGTGAGGGATTCGCATTTAATGTACTGATTCAGCTTGTCTGAGCCAAATTCGCTGTGTACTGAAACCAAAGCAATTCAGTTCTTGCCTACGGCCCTTCTGGCAGTTCATCTAGTGTGAGCTGGGGAAGGACTGCAAGGTACAATTTAATCTCAGACATCTGTGCACAGACAGGACCTTCTCCTTCACCGAGAGAGACGGGGGATGGCTAAGCTCTAGTTTTATGTGAAGAACCAGGCCTTATCTCGCCCCTGAAAAAGAAAGCGTTTAAGATAGAGTAAAAAGCCAAATCAAAAAAAATTTTTTTTCCTTGGGTTTATGAAACGCACACTGCAGCTCCTAACAGCTTTCTTGCTCCAACCAGCAGAAAACACTTGAGCCGTGATCCCGGGATTAACCATTTAAGGATATTACGCTTATCACTGGCTGCAGCTGACGGAGGAGATCTTTATTAAATATGAAAGGGAAATGGCTCATTCTTTGTGAGTTTGCAGAAATATTGAAATGCCTTTATGTGCGGTTCTTGCCTTGTGGTGGTCCTGGAAAATGGCCGTTTATCGCCCATCTCACGCCGCATCCGGTGGGCGAGCCCTTCTTCGCATCTGAGGGACGAGACACTGCTCTGTTTATCGCACAACGGTGTCCTCGGTGTTTTGAGTCTGTCCAAGAAGCTGCATGTGGAATCCACTCACCTGCCAGCTGCTAACACGACAGGACAGTTGGTTGCCGTGGCGTACGACGGCACAGACGGTCACTTGAAGACGTCCTAGTGTCGCATTCTGACTCCCGTTAGCGCCTAAAGCTCCATGTGCTTTCTCCTGTTCTGGTTTTCGGGAGTGATGCGGTCGTGCACATACTTACCATCACGTGCACGCACAATGGCAGAATTGGGGTGGCTTTGAAATTTTGTCCACTATTTTTATCAAAGGAAATTTGAACGGATTTTGAAGACACATCTGGGTCATTCTAGGACTGAGAAGTCTTAGGACAAAGAACACAGCACAGCCACTCAGAAGACAAACCCTTGCATGCACGTGGCCCTGGCAAGGACGTCTGGAGCTTGAAGACCTCTGGGCAGGGTCCGGGGATCCCGTGGAGGGAGGGGGAAGGGCAGGTGCTCAGCCTCTCGGTTTCCAGAGTCCAGAGTCTAAGAAAGACGTATCTAATTTCTGGTGCGCAGGCTGCAGGACCAGGCCCTGCTGGATGCATCACATTGGCCTGATCCATGTGTGACCTTCTCATTTGCCCCAGCGAGGCATCGATGAGGGTGAACCCAGAGACAAGTCTCCTGCTGGCACAGGGGGAGCAACCTTGTGTGCGGAGAACGTGGTGACAGTGGTGGTGAGGCGTCCTGCAGGTGCTGGGCAGGAGGTGGCCTGCTGGACCCAGCACCGGGGACCAGCACCCTGACGGTTGCCAGCAGTAGAAATGACAATGCTAACGCCATCCTGATGTTCCATGGCAACTCCCAAGCCTGGCCTCACTGAATCTTCCTGACCACCCCGTAAGTAGGGACAGTCATTATCCCTAGTCCACAGCCTGGCAAACTGAGGCTTGGACAGGTCAGGTGACATCATCCAGGTGAGAAGTGGATGCAAGCCTAGATGTGAGCTGGGGTCCCCAATGCACGTGGGGTAGGACAGAACAAAGTGGCTTCAGGGGCACTGAGCCCTTTCATGAATATTCCAGGTGAAAATACCAGAACAGGAAAACTGGTCCTCAGCCTCAGGGTTGACGCCCAGTCCCTGGTGCAGCCATAGCCAAGGTTAACATGTGGAAATACTTCCATCCCGGTCATGAAACCTCCACCACCCTGAGACTGCCCACCCAATACACAGAACACATATGACACCAAACATACACTACACACAGACACAGGCATGCACACACACACCCCACACTCCTCACACACACATACATGTGTGTACGCACACCACACATTGCTTGCACACATGCACATGAAAACACATACATGCACCACACAACTGCTCACATGCATACACACAGATATACATACACACAGAGACATGCATGCATACACACACCACAAATGCTCACACACGTGCATATACACAGAACACATGCATGCACACACCACACACTGCTCCCACACACACATATACACAAACAGACATGCATGCATGTATACACACCACACACTGCTCACATGCATACACACAGATATACATACACACAGAGACATGCATGCATACACACACCACAAATGCTCACACACGTGCATATACACAGAACACATGCACGCACACACCACACACTGCTCCCACACACATATATACACACACACGCGGACATGCATGCATGTATACACACCACACACTGCTCACATGCATGCACACATATATACATACACACAGAGACATGCATGCATACACACACCACAAATGCTCACACACGTGCATATACACAGAACACATGCATGCACACACCACACACTGCTCCCACACACACATATACACAAACAGACATGCATGCATGTATACACACACACACACTGCTCACAGGCATGCACACACACACAGATGCACAGACGCATGCACACACACACCACACTTCTTTTACACACACCATTCACACTCTCCCATCCTTACAGCCTCCAGCACACATCTTTCCACAAGTCCTGGTTCTGGTCCCCTGAGAGGGTGCTGCTTTGTGCCCTTTCCCTCCAGTGCATGAGAGCCCCGATGTCCCAGCCACAGCTGCGCTCCCCACTCCGTCCCTGCTACGGCATCACTGCCTGCGCCACACAGGATTCCACGGGAAGCCTTCCTGCCCAAGACCGACGGTGCAGCATCCAAGCTAGCCTGCACTCCCTGCTCGTGTCTCCTGCATAGCTGCCCTTCTCCCTGGAACTCTGTGCATCGCAGGAATCACGAGTGTGCGCTGGCAGATCTGAAGTTCCCAGAAAATGTGGTTTACACTTGGCAAATCACTGCCCCATCACTTACGGGTTTTCTGGCCTACTAATTTTTATTGCAGGGCTCATTTTGGTCTTTAGTTGCTCATTTTGAGAGCCGGTGACTGCGGTTGCAAGGCAGTGCACGGAAAGGATCGCTCCAGCTTCATTATTAACTTCATTTCTCTTAATAGGGTTTTATTAATCGAGCAATCACGTGCAATCTTCAGACAATTTACTGAGCAGTTAACCACCAGCTGGGGAAGCTCAGTCCTTCACAGGAAACCTCGTGGGGCTGAGCACTTCAACCAGTCTGAGATTTGAAACGTCAGCGCAGCCGAACACTGCTCACAAAAGGTACATGACGTGTTTCACAGGTGTGCTCGCCTCCTCCTTTCTGCATTTTTGACATATGAAACCACATTCAGTTAAAAACAAGATAGAGGCAGATTTATAAAGAATCCTGAAAACATGTTACTACGTTTGCTCCTCGCGATCACCCCTCAAAGCCCTGCAACTGAGATACAATTTTTCCCTAAATAAATTAAAGAGAAATGCAGAATCAAAAATTCATGCATATATATGTACACGTGCTTACAGAGATGCCTGTAGATATGTGGAAGTCCCGTCGTTTATTACGTGCTTGGCTTAGGCTTGAGACCTGAAGATTCAAGCAGATCGGTGTGTTTAGACAGATGACAGCTGACTCGAGACAGCATCGGCACAATGCAGAAAGCATTCAGAGGTTAGCGTTGGTGGTGGAAGCTACCTGCAAATACATATCTAAAAAAAAAAAAGCAAAACCATTGGTGCCGCCGCCCACTAACTCCACCCACTCATCTTACTCTTGCAAAGATGCCTCTGATGGAACAGAACCCAGATAACAGTCCAGACACAATGTATTAGATTTTAAATTTCATAAACTCTACTAGGAGGCAACATTTCGTGTCAGGCGCTCAGCCTCTACCAGAAAATCTATTTTCCTTGTACCCTTTGTAAAATGGTGACTAGATTTTTATCTTCCTTACAGAAATAAAGCTCAGGTCGGTGGCACCCTGACCGGGGTCTAACTGATTGCTGGAAGTTATGTCCCCTGGATTTGGTCCTCACCATGCAGGCGTTTTATGAGCCAGGAAAACGGCTCTGGAGTCAGCCCATGAGGCAGAAGGTCAGCCTGCTGCACTGGCCCGTACGGATGCCTCAGAAAGGCTCGGGGCTCCCGGTAGCGGGGACGCTGCCGCGGGGTCGTGCGAACCAGCGAGAGAGGGAGGCTCGGCGTGCACTCAGGGTGCGGTCAGCAAGGATATGTCAGCTCCCTTCCTCTTTACCGGGGAGAGATGCAAAACTCAGCTCATCGAAAATGAGCTCCTCTCCTGTGACGAGCTGACTGCCCCAAAAGGCAGACGTTTGCATTCAGACGATGGTGCTGTAGAAACCGAGCCCTCTCCTGGTGCTGCAAAGAAGCAGCCCGCGGCCTTGAATGTCTAGTTGTATCGCCGAGCAGAGCGAGTCAAACCAGAATTAAAACAAACATAAAAATCTTGATGCCCAGTTTTCAGTTATAGGGTAAAAATATCCGCTTCTCACATGGTTCTTTACTTCACAGAGACCTCACCAGGCACACCCCTTCCTCCGGAGATGAGAAGCAGCGAGCTGTCAGAGGCCGGCCATGCCACGGTGGTGCCCGCCGGTGTCCCCCTCGGCCAGAGAGCAGCCCCACCTCTGCTCCTCAAAACACGTTGGGTTCACCCCCCCCCCCCC
>NW_024423897.1:61114615-61151026 GCF_017311325.1 Ursus maritimus
CATTTATCTCCGCCCCAAAGACAAGATCCCCACTCATCCGTCACCACGTTCCGGGAGCTCCAAGTGCAGGGACTACACGTGTGATGAACTTGGCAGAATACGTGAACGGATTAATTCACCGACAGGTGGCTGGACCCTTCTAACACTGTTGAGCCATGCATGGCTCTCTTCTCACTGTGGAAGGGCACTCTGGCAAACGCTGCGTGCCTACGGCCTGGGCGGACATGGTCTCAGTTGCCGCATCACGAAATGCTGTGTGGGTCCTCTGGGGGCTCCCCGAGGTGACACAGCGTTTCCCACAGTTATTCGGGGTTTCTGCTGACCAGTCTGCACCTGTTCGTTTTATCAAAACAGCAAATATCACATTAGCTTTGTTTGCCTGCATCTTTGTGATTAATTTCTTATTAATAGTTTACATCACGGTTCATATGGGAGCCCTCCTGTGGCGAGAACAGGCCCTGTAAGGTGGCAGGCTCGCGGGCTCCACCCCAGCATGCCTGCCGTGGCAGACGGTAGATGGGGACGTTTCTTTGGATTTCTTTGGATACATTCTTTGAGAGACTCTTCTTTCCATCAGCATCACAAGATAATGAATGCTTGACTATCGTGTCTAGTGGCAGTTGAACTCGCCGACACTCAGGTCCGGTGGTGTAGAGGCGACGGACTGCTGGCCAGGGAGCTGGTCAGGGCCGTGCCATTGGATGCTCTGCTGAGCTCCCTACGAAGGGAAATTTTGCCTTACTTTTAGAGAAATAAAACAGTTACACCATCCGCAGGGTAAATGTAAGCTTTAGGGGCCAAAATTACTGGCTTAGCTGGAATGCTCATGGAAATAAAACTCATTTGATATTTGCCTTATTTTGAAAACACCCTTGCTTGACCATCACATACATAAGTAATAAATATTCTTGTTTTTCTTTATTTTTTACTTTATTGCAGTTGTCTTATTGACAACAGTAGTGTCAATAGTAAAACACCATGCCTATTTTTTTTTTTAGTGGAAGAAATGCATGTTTTAAACGTTGTCCTAATATTTCTCATTTCATTTTTGTGGTTATTCCACTTGTTTTGGTGAATAAACATGATAGGCAGGTAAGAACGTCACACAGGCTGTGACTGCTCACTTTGAGGGTTAAGGCAACTTTTCCACAATGGATAGATAGTGTCTCTGGCCCGATTTGCAGAAGATGCTTTGACAGGAGGGGTTTGAACTGGTTGATGGGAAAGGGAATGAGGAGACAGCAAAGTAGGCATGCACGTTTCAAAATGAGACTCGTAGAACGGGAAGCGTCGGAAAGACAGAAAGCCACACTCACCCACATACATACTAAGAAAAACATTTCCATTAAGTAAATGCAAATGAGTATTTTACTGAAGTGTTTCAACTGCTACAAAACTTGAGAAAACACCATCCAAATACATGCTTTAAGAATAGTGACACCCATTCATATTTATGAAGTGATTAAGTGTAGTATTTCCAACGCAGAAAAGAAAATGAAGAGCTACAGAAATATTGAGAAAGAGAAGGAGAAATGTGGTCGCTCACGGCCCCGGTGGAGAGCTGGCTGCACAGTCACACCTTGGGGACAGAAATACCCGTGTGCAGATGTTAAGCCTCGTCCTGGGCTACGCCATCACCCTAACTGTGCTCCTGCAGCTAATTTCCACGATACCCGTATCAGCACCAATACCATTGCCCAGTCTGAATGCCGGGAGCACCGACCTTTGGGTTAACTGTAATTGCAGCCTCCTGTAATTAGAGAAAGTATCAGCTGACTCTAATATGCAGCAAGATCATTATCATTAGGTCAGCGCTAACTAATTGATGTTTGTGTAGAATAGAATTTGGGATTACAATACACTCAGTTTAGCCAAACAAACTAGGCTGACCTGGGAAACCACATTGCATCATTTGGGGTGTTGCTGCATGTCAATATCAAGGCTTATCTACAGGGCTTTCGCGGTTTAAGAGGCAGCTCTACAATGAGAGCTGGGATTTTGTAAATTCGACCTCTTGCATCTGTCATTGGGTAACACTAGATGTGGAACCAGATCTGAGATATCATACAAGCTCATCCTACGTAAAACTTAAGTTTTCAGAAAGCTCTCAGGGATGATCAGGCAATTAAGCCTGTGTTTTGTTTTGTTTCTTCAGCACATTTTTTCATGGCAGGTAGCTATGTAATCACTATTTCAAATCTGAAATTGTCAGATAAAGATTATTAACCGTGCTTTCTCAGTATAGGTCAGATTTCCAGCTTGCCATTTACCAGAGTTTGGATGTCAGTTGAGTCTGTTTTATTGATATTTGATGTGGAAACCTGTTGGTTGTGAAGAGGGGGGGAAAAAAAGTAACTTACACCAGGATCCAAGGGGAAGAGAGCATTGTGGTGGGGGTGGGGGATGCAGTTAGCTGTGGCAACTGGGGATATTTATTGCTTCGGTAGTGACAACCATTGGGACAGTTACAGAAAAGAAATAACTGATATTTAGTTGCATAATTTTAAGAAGACAGTTTTGCCCTAGGTAGTCATGATGCTCGATTGCATTTCTTGCTCTGCTAACTATACAGTTCATCCCATGCCCAAGACACCTGGAAACTTTTATATTATATTTCAATAAGTTGTTGATTCAATAAATATCTACTGGGAGCATATTGTGGAATGGTCTGCAGAAGTACAGGGTGGAGTGAATGAGACTGACAAAGAAGGGTCCTCACAGAACCTCAAGACTAAAGGACATGACAGATAATTACACAAATCACATGAATGGAAATGCAGTGGACATTAGGGTCCAGGGAATTCTGGATCCAGGGGTCACAAGGAACAAGAGGATTACTCTCATGAAGAAAATACAGGTAGGTCTTCCTGAAGAAGGGATTTGAACTAAGATCTTGAATGGTAGGGAAAAAGAGAAAAGAGGGTGAATGGTCAGCATGAGGTAGGGTGCTCTGGGGTGAGGCTCAATTCATATGCCCAACGCAGATCTCTCCCCCAAGCTTCAGACTTAACAACACTGATTTTCCTTGACACCTCCACCAGAAACCCAAAGGTTAGTGTGTACAAAATATATTGTTTGGGTTGTTTCCATGGGAGCCCCCACCAGCCTGCTGATGGCTGAAGCAATGACATGGAATCCCTCTTTCCATCTTCTCCCTGGTCCAGCCCATCAACAAGCCTGCAGGTTCTGCCTCCAAGGTTGTCACACACCATCTCTTTCCCTCCTTGCCCACAGCCAGTCCCTTCTCACCTGGGATGCTATGAGGACATCCTTGTTGATCTCCATCATGTTGTCCCAGAGCAGAGTCTTCTATTCAAAACGTCAATCAGCTCATGTGGCCTCTCTGATCGTAATGTCTCATTCGCCACTACACAACTGTGAGAATGGCTAAAATCCAAAACCCTGACAGCACCAGACACTGGCGAGGAGATGGATCAACAGGAACGCTCATTCATTGCTGGAGGAAATGAAAAATGGTGCAGCCACTTTGAAGACAGTGGAGTGGTTTCTGACAGAACGAAGCACACTCTTACCATGTGACCTACGAATTGTGTCCTTGGAATTTGCCCAAATGGGTTGAAAAGTTATGACTGTGCTAAAACCTGTACCTGAATGTTGACAGAACCTTTACCTAATTGCCAAAATGATGGAAGGATGAGATGCCCTTCCGTAGGTGAATGAATAAACGCTGGTCCCGCCATACCACGGAACGTTACTCAGTGATAAAACTCCGAAATGAGCTATGATGGTACAAAAAGACGTGGAGGATATTTAAATGAATGTTGCTAAGTAAGGGAAGACCAGCTGAAAATGCACCGCGCTGTGTGATTCCAACTGTCTGACATCCTGGAAAAGACTTACAGTGAAAAGATCAGTGGTTTCAGGGACTGGGTGCAGGGAAGGATGAATGGGTACAACACAGAGGATTTTTAGGGCAAAGAACCTACTCTGTGTGATCCTACAATGACTGATACACGTCATTCCAGAGTGTACAACACAGAATGAACCCCAGTGTAAGCTACAGACTTTAGTTAATGATAATGTGTCAATATTGGCTCATCAATTGTAATAAATGCACCATGCTAAGACAAGATGTTAATAGTAGGGAGAACTCTGTGTGTGTGTGTGTGTGTGTGTGTGCACATGTGGGTGTGCCTGTGTGCTTCTGTGTGTGCACGTGTGTGACTATGTGCCTCTGTGTGTATGTATGCATACATGAGCATATGTGTGCCTGTGTGCAAGCATGTGTATGTCTGTATGTGCAGGTGTGTGCCTGTGTGCCTCTGTGTGCATGTGTGTATGTGTGAGCATATATGTATCTGTATGTGTGAGTGCACATGTGTGCAAATGTGTCTGTGTGTCTATGTGTGCATGCATGCAAATTTGTGTGTGCACATATGTGTGCATGTGTGTCTCTGTGCATGTGTGTGCATGTGTGTTTGCACAAATGCGTGTGTGTGTGCATGTGCAAGCATATTGTGCCTGTGTGTGCGTATGTGTGACTGTGTGCATCTGTGTATATGTGTGCATGCATGTGCCCTGTGAGCACATGTGTGCACACATATCTGTGTGTGCATGCATGTTCATGTGTGTGCATACGTGTGTGTGCACGTGCATTGTGCCTTTGTGTGTGCATGTGTGCGTACATGCATATGTGAGCATGTGTGTGCCTTGTGTGTGTGCACGTGAGGGCTCAGGGACTATACGAGAATTCTCTATACTTTGTTCTGTACTTTGCACTCAATATGTCTGGAAACCTACAACTGCTCTGGAAAATAGTCTATTCCAAGGAAGATGTCTGGTAAGCGTCCTGCCCATCCCAGGATGAAAACTGAAGCCCTCATCATGGCCACTGCAGTGAGCACTTGTCCCCGGGGCCTGGCTCCAGCTGCAGTGACGGACTGACTTGTCATGAGAGGCCACCGCCAGCCCTGCCCCTCTCCCAGCACCTCGCATGGTGGGTTCTGCTATGGACTCAGCATTTAAATGCCACCACCTAAGCCCTGGTGTGGCTGCACATGGGGATAGGGTGTGTGAAGGGGATTATGTCGTGAGTGTGGAAGCCTCTAGAAAAGAGACAGGAGAGAGCTTGTTTTCTCGCCCACTCTGTGCCATGTGAGGAGTCCGCACCAGAACCCGGCCCTGCTGGCACCGAACCCACGACGTCCAGCCTCCAGACTGTGAGGAGGAACAACAGGCCTGGTGTGTAAGCCGCCCGTCCGCGGTACTTTGTTAAAGCAGACGAGCTGCCTGAGACTGACTTTAACTCCTCAGGCCTCAACCGGAGCACCCTCTCCCGAGGCCCCCTGCCCCATCCCAAGCGCCTGCACACCCGACGGCAGCACTTGGCCCCAGCCGGTCTGGGGGACCCATGAGGTGTCTGCGGCACGACTCCCTCTCCCGCACCAGAGTCCTCTGGAGGGCGGGCTTGTCCCTCTCGCTGGGGATGGACAGGGGCAGGAAGGAGGCCCTGCAGAGACCCTCAGAGCAGAGGAAGAGATGAGCATGTGGTGGGAGCGTCTGCACGATTCCGCTCTGTGGATACGGACGGGACCCCGGGGAAGGCGAGCTGGAGATGCAGCCGCCGGTGTGAATCGTCCATAGGGACACACATAGACAGGGTTCTGAGCCATTTTCTAGCTGAGAACGGGAAAAAGTGTTTTATCCAGGGTTTATGAAAGTTAATATCCAATATTTAAGTCTGAAAGAAGGTACAATTAATTCAATGAAACAAGCCAAGTTTTATTAATTTTGGACAATACAAAACACAACTTTCCTTCAAACAAAATACAAATTCAAGCTCATTACATGCCTCCCCTACTCAGGAAGCAGCTACTCTCAGGTGCAAGGGGGTCTGAGACTGGTAAAGCAGTCCTGTCCTCGCGGACTTACAACTCTAGGAGACATGAACGGCACGTATGAAGAATTACGCTCTGGCTGGTCGGCTCGCCCACAGGAGAGTCCCTGCGTGCACTGATGACAGGTACACGAGTGGCAGGAACAGAACCTGCCTGTGGTGGCCATTCTTGCTCAGGCTGGCCGCCTCCCCCAGGTGCTGTGGTCACAACACTTGGGGCCCAGGCCACAGGCACTGCTCTGGCTGAGCAGGGCTGCGTACGAGGCCGGGGGTGGGAGGTGGGCTTGGAGGCCATCGACTCGCTGTTAGTGGCCATGCTCACAGAGCCCCCACACGCACTTTCGTGGGCACGTGGCACCTGGTCCTCAGCACGCTGGTAGCTCCCAGACCCGGGACACACCGAGGGCCGCTGGACCATCACTTTAATCCACTCCAAACCCTTCTCTGCCTTCACTCTGCCCTCTGAAGCCACCGCTATGTCCAATGGCCTTGGGTCAACAGCCATGGCCTTTGTCATCCTGCCCTTCTGGGGAAGCACGTAACAGAGCTCGGGTCACGCCTTCGACATTAGGAGCGAGTGGCTGATAGAGCTGGGGCTGAAACGATAACGGAAGCCCCTCCGAAAACATGGCTCTGAGCCCCCCGGGGATACTGGGGTTATGTTGGTTCTCAGGGAACCCATGGGACGTGGGACTGACTTCAGTGTGAAAATGTGCTGAGGGGGGCCCTCACGGAGCTGAGACTCATGGGGACAGAGGCCTCAGACCCAGGCTTCTCGAAGTGCAGACAGCCCCAGCCGAGCCACGAACACTGCCGTGGCTTTTCTACCCAGTCCGTGGGTGTCGAAGACTGTCCGGCCCTCCAGAGGACGAAGCTGCAGGCCAGCCTTCAGAGCTCACCTGTGCTCTCACAGCAAGAAGGGGACCGTCAGGGTGTGAGCAAGGTGGGCAGGTCCCCAAGCCATGTCATCATTTAGAGTTTCACTGTTGCTGTTTCACAGAAAATGCAAGCTACCCGAGGGCCCCCGTGTGTAGAGGGAGACGTGATCGCTCCCACCCAGGAGAGGTGGTGTTAATATTCCACAGCGTGGCCTGGTCACCTCGGCACATTGTGGAGCCGAGAGTGACAGGTGGAGGGACAGGAAGACGTAGAGACTGGAGACTGACACAAGCGTCTGGGGACAGGAGCATCCGTCCCTAGAGACGCCTTGGGAGCTGGGGCGATGCTGCTTTCAAGTGCGGCCGAAGCCCGTGTGCAAGGTGGGGAGGGAGGGGTGTTAGGAGGCCAGAGAGACTGACAGAGATGGAGGGAGGAGGGGTAGGCAGGGGGAGACAGGGCAGCAGGGCAGTGAGAGCCCGGGAGTCCTGACACCCTTCCCCACACCCACCTCGCTAAGGGCCACACCTGACCTCTTACGAACTCCCGCAAATACCACGCATTGTATTGTGTTCAGGTGACTTCCCACTCTCAGACCCAGCCTCCGCCGCCGAGACCCGAGGCAGACCCTGGGAAAGGACACGCTCACCCCGTGGCACCCATGGCACTAACTACAGAAGACACCACACTTCCCCTGGCAGACATGGGGCCCTGGGTCTGGTTCTCAGGAGCCGCCTCACCTGGGACGAGGCGCCCGCACGTTTCTTCCCAGCACCCCGCTCGGAAGACCCGTCCTGGCTTGCAGCCTGTTGATGCCCGCCCTCCAGAAGCAAAACATGACTAAATCCGCACCACGGGAGGAACATACAGGGCTTTATTGTTCCCAGGCCCACTGACAGCACACGTATTGTCTCTGCTGCGTGGGCCGCAGTGCGAACGCGCCGCCTGTTTAACCATTAACCAAGCCCGCAGTAGGTGAGTCACCGCCAGCCTGCTTCCCGGCCAGCGCTGCTGAGCTCTGCACCAGGCACGCCCTTTATTAAGATCGAGAGCCTTTATTTCGGGTGATAATTGCTACATGTGCTCACAAATGATGTATCGTTGTTGATGGCATACACACTACAAGTTTGCCAAGGGGCGTGGACGTTATTGATACATTCATGAGGATGACAAACAAGGAACGGGCCCAATGGCTACCAGTGGTGATTAGCTACCTGGTTTCGTGCTGTGGAGATGGGGAGCGGTGCAATTGCCCCAAGAGATCTGAGCATTCCTGTCTGCTGAGTCCAGGCATTCGAAGTGTTCATAGACATGTACGGCGATGCCAGGCAGTAATCTGGGGGCGATTTACAAAGACCCAGGCTCGGATTTCAAAGAGCAATGCAGACACCCACGCTTTGGCATACTTCGCATTGCTGAGTTGTGGGGCAGACGATTTTGCATTTTCTCCTCTTAATGAGAGTCTCTCACTTTAAACTTGCTGTTCCAGGCAAAGGAAGATTGGCCTGTTACCTGGACAAGATAACGCCTCTCTTAGTTCTGTCGCCAGCGTCCTGCCCCATGTGCAGGGCCTGGACCACTCTCGTTTGGCTAGACACGGCAGGTGTTCGAGAGCTACAGGCGAGGACAGAGAGGCCACGGCCAGCATTCAAGCGCACAGTTTAAAACCCCAGAAAGAAAATCAAGCTCCCTTTGGCAGAATTTGTTGATGACTTTCTTTCAAAAGGCCTTTTAAGCCAACAGGCATCTTTGAGTGAAACAGAGGGTGCAGACACCCAGGATGCTTATTTAGCGGTACTTAGAGTCACTGTTCTTTTATATATATATATATATATATATATAATATTTTTGTATTATATTATGTTAGTCACCATACAGTACATCCCTGGTTTCTGATGTAAAGTTCCATGATTCATTAGTTGCGTATAACACCCAGTGCACCATGCAATACGTGCCCTCCTTACTACCCATCACCAGTCTATCCCACTCCCCTCCCCTCTGAGGCCCTCAGTTTGTTTCTCAGAGTCCATAGTCTCTCATGCTTCATTCCCCCTTCTGTTTACCCCCCCTTTCTTTATCCCTTTCTTCTCCTACCTATCTTCCTAGTTCTTATGTTCCATAGATGAGAGAAACCATGTGATAACTGTCTTTCTCTGCTTGTAGAGTCACTGTTCTGTACGCTCTGAGATGATGGCCTGTCTTGCCCGCCCTACAGAATGAACCGCTGGAACCTACGAGAGTTTATAGCACACACTTCAATTTCACATCTAGAGGTAAATGCAACTATTTCCTCGCAACCCACTGGTTCTCTGTGTGAGGAAACTGAGGCCCAGAGGTGTCCAGCATCTTGCCCAGGACCAGCCCACGAGGAAAGGACAGACCCAGGGAGCCAGGACTTGGGGCCCAGACCCCTCAGCGCTGGTCCCACTTCAACATCGTGGATGGACACGAGCTCTCTCTCTTATGACACACGCTAAGTCATCACTTCATAGAAGAACAAGTCAACTCGCATCTGAAAAATAAGTAGGAATCTAAGACGATGCTTGCTACATCAGTTAAGGATGAATTATTTTGGTTAATTCCCAGGACTTGAGAAGTCAGTCCCCGCTGAACAGAGCTCTGCAGAGACAGGGCACGCCCGCGCCGGATTGGTTCTGAGCCGGGCGATGACTCGCTCCCGGGCTGCTGTTGACTTCGCTCCTCAGGGACGGAGCTGCACACTCAGAGCGCTTATGCCATTTTCATACTCATCGCGGGTCTGCCGGGGACGGGCAGGGTGGAGAAGCAGCGGCGTGTGCCCATGCAACGCTAACCCCTATTGCGGCAGGTGGCTCATCCGAAGCCCGTCGTCACGGGAGAAGGAGGGTCGGTTCCCAGACGCGGATCAGACCCACTTCTAATGAAGTATCAGTTCTGTTTTCATAGGGTGTCTGGGATGTGTTTAAATCGGGCACCGCGAGACACGCAGACACGGTGTGACTGTGTTGAGGAGGAAGGTTTTCTACTCACAGCTCCCCGGACACAGGGGGTACAGTGGACGGTCAGGAGGTGGTGGGAGCGAGGAGAAAATGTAGCGAGACCCTGTATTGAGGTTTCTGTGGAAGGAACAGAGGAGGCAGGATAAGCAGGCTCAGGATTGGCTAGTGTGCGTGACCTCAGGGGGCTGGGGCACATGGGCCATCCCTAGCTGTCTGGTACCTGCCCTGGGGTGACTAGGGCCACGGGATCGTGGTCTGGAATCTTCAAGAGAGTGGTTGGGTGTGAGCTCTGGATCTGCTGGTTTGCACGTGGGAGCCGCACGCACAGGTACGTCGTCTGCTGTCTCTGGGCGTGAGCTAGCCCTGGGGAGGGCAGTCCCTCTGGGGTCAGCAAGGCCCCAAGACATCAAGACATCAAATGCAGAAATGAGGAAACGTGGCTTTACTGCTTCCATCACATAAGATGCCCTGACGCTCCAGCCGAATGTGTTCGGGATTCCCCGTCGAGGCCAGCGGACAGGCAGCCTCTGCTACGCGTTCACGGGCAGTGTCCACCCCGTGGCTCCCGCCATTCAGGCTGACGTGGCCATGCAGATTCTCTTCTGAACATGGAGCTTCTGAGTGTTCCTCACAGGGACAAGTTAGTGGAGGTATCAGCTCCTTGGAAGATGATATGTGTCCGGGCAGAACACAGGCCTCCCCGGCGGGAGCAGTTTCTAAAACTCCCAATGTGTTCTCAGACACTGGGGAAGGGAGGAAGCGGGTGGGGAAGGCATGTGGCAGCAAGGTGGGGAGCAAGGAAGCTTAAGAAAAACCCACATCTAAGTGGTGGAAAGTCACTTCTTTTCTGCACAAAATCCCACTGACCCCCCTGCATTCCTTCCCAAAGTCGGTGATGGGGACCGCGGCTGGAAACAATGAGCTGGATCTTGAGCGATCCCTGCCTCACGGTTCCCAGCAGACGCTGAGCTGCGTGCACGTGAGGAGGCCACTTGAGCAAACAGGCCTGGCCTCCGCGGCAGAGGCCCCCAAACCCGCCTCCCAGAGAGCTCGGGACAAAGCATCCCAGAGAAGGGTTGGAAGTCAGGAAGCCTGTGGATCACCTTTCCTCCACGCATCTCTACAAGAATGGAGAGGCCCTTCCTTCTTCCAGAGATTACAATAGCCCAGCGGTCACTGAGGCCCTGTGCTCCCCTCAAGTTTTCCCTGACTCTGGGCTTGCAGAGGAGAGCAGGGAGAAGCCCGCAGCACCCACCCTCGCACTGGTTTCCTGACGCTGGAGAGCAGATCAGCAGACTGAGCAGCCCCCCACAAGCAAGCCCCCTTCCCCGGCACAGGGTCCGTGGCCAGAAGTCTGGGCCCAGAGGAGCTGAGTCCTCACTCAGGGCCTCACCACACTGAAATCCGGCTGCCAGACGCTGCCTTCTTGCCGGGTGGCTCAAGGAGGGGGAGGCCTGCCTCCCAGTTCATTAGCAGCTTGTGTTTGCAGGAGGGAGGCCCTCTGCTCCAGGGGCGACCTCCCCCACAAACAGTTCATGATGTATGGTGTGTGTCTCCCAGGCCAGCAGGACAGTCACTGCTCCCCCAGAGAGACCCGGGCCTCTTCGGAGACTTTTATCTGGTTAGGTCAAGCCCATAGGATCATTTCCCTTTTAATTAACTAAAAACATCAATTGATTTGGAACCTTAATTATAGATGCAAATCCCTTCATCTTTGCCATATGTTCTGGGCTGAAATGTGTCCCCTCAAAATTCACATACTGAAGTCCTAACCTCCAGGGCCTCAGAATGTGGCTGTGTTTGCAGAGAGGTCTTTAAAGAAGTGATTAAGGTAAAATGAAGCCAGAGGCGTGGCCCTAGTCCACTCTTACTAGCGTCCTTATAAGAAGAGGGGATTCGGACGCAGACGCGCCCAGAGAAAGACCAGGAGAAGAGGCACAGGGAGAACGGGACCGTCCACATGCCACAGAGAGGGGTCTCTGGAGAAACCAGCCTGCCCACACCTTGATGGGGGACCCCCAGCGTCCAGAATGTGGAAAAGATAGTGTCGGCTGTTTCAGTGCCGTGTGTGCGGCCATGCTGGGTTCTGGCAGCCCCAGCCGACCAATGCGCTGCACGGGGTGACTTCCTCATGGGGCAGAACACCTCAGGCTCCCAGGCACTGACTTCACGCACCAGAAGCCGATCACACCGGGCCTGCAGGGCAGGGGGCACTGAGCAGGGGCCGTCCCGAGACTCCCCCACCTCACCATGCACGTGCTCCAGGCACCGGTGAGCAGCCTCCTGGACCACAGCCAGCCTGGCTCTTCGGGATGGCAGTCCTCTTGGTCCAAAACCCTCTTCTCTCCCTTCTCTCCTCCAGCTCTGTGGGAACTCCACCAGCAACTCTTGCTCTTATACTACCCGGATGCAGCTCATGGTCACACACTGTGACATTATTGGTCACTACTGGAGGCAAAGATGCCAAGAAAATCCTAACATGAATCTCAGTGTTGAAAATGAGCACCTCTCTGGGAGTACAGGGGGTGGAATGATGGTGATTGCTGATTGGCAAGCATAACCTGCTGTCTGTGGGGTTTTACAGACAAAGCAAGGCATGCAACGGTCAGGCAACATTTTGCAAGACAATGTAGTTGTTCGAGAAGATGGGAAGAGAAAAGACAAAATTTCCATTGCAGCGAGGTTCACAGCCCTGGAGAGCAGGGAGCAGCTCTCCCCAGCATGTGTCACCGCAGGGAGCATGCCAAAGGGCAGGTGGCTTGGGTGCAGAGCACCCCAAGACATACACCAGTCATGAGCCTCTGGGCACACGTCAGGAAGTGCAGGACCTGCACGGCTCTGGCCTCGACACTCCAGGACTGCTGTGATGACCAGATGTCTCTCAAGGGCCACTTCATAACCACACACATGCCAGTGACTGTCTGTACACTGTGGGCCTGTGACTCCCTGAACAGTGATGAGGAGGAAGCCTCGCCCCAGAGACTTGGCAAGGGGAGCCTGTCTGCTACCCACCTGGGCACCATGGAAACCCTCAAATGCCCAAAGAGCGTAGGGATGCAATGCCCGCCTGGGTGGGTATCAGGTGAAAGAATGTTTCAGGGAAAAGTGGTGCGCTTGCTCGGTAGTTGTTTTGCCACAAAAAACAGCGATCCCGGGACTTCTTGTCTTCTGACCTCAACCCCAAGGCCCCTAAGTGTACAGTCAAATCTAAGGCACAGGATCAAGGCGTCTCTGTGTGCCTTCTCCAGGCTTTCCAGTCCCGGGGGTGAGGGCTTTCGAGCATCGGTAGGTGATGACGTTGAAGAGGACACCCTGGCCAATAGAGCGTGGTCTGTGAAAATGAACGGGGTGGCTGGGGTGGGCACGGTTGGCACAGAGTGTGGGCCTGCCAGAGCGGGCGGGTGTCTGGACCTCCAGTCCCACTGCCAGGACATGTGGCTGAAGTTAGAACGTCTCCACTGGGAAGTGGGGAGAACTGATGTAAATTGGGACTCTCTCTCACCCAGCCCTTGGGAACTCTGGAGGCTCAGGAGCAGTCTGAGGCAGCAGCGTCCTCCATCGTAATCCAAGGCTCATGAACAGAAGGATGAGTGATTGTTGCTGTGGGAACATCCGCGGGAGTGTCCTGATGGCTGTGACTGAGAAGTGCCTTCGGTCTGGTGCTGCGTGAATACATGGCGCTGGCTGGAGTGGGAGATAAGCATGGAGACTGATCTGCACGTATGGGCAGAGCTCATGCAATGGGCACCTGCTCGGTGTGCTCAGATACGACGGAGATAGAGATAGCGTCTCTGGCAGGAGATGGGTAGATACTCTCTCCTCGCTGCTGGCCTGGTCTCCTCCAACTCTGGGGCCTGGAGAAGGACAGGGGCAAGTGCTTTGAAGCAAGCTCGGGCTCACAGCGCAGTTCCGGGAACAGCAATTTTCTTGCTAGAGCCGAGAATGACCTTCCACTGGTTGTTGCTATCAGACAAATCCTCCTAAAGCAGTGGCCTCATTGAAGAACTGCCCTCAAAAGGCCTTGGGTGGTCCCCCGCGAGTATGTAAGACTGCAGACCACTCCTGAGCCTCGCTTCCACGTCTCCAGCCATGCACGTGGGTTCTTCTCCAGGAAAACCCTCTACCGGACCACCTGAATTGCCCCGTGCATGTTCCAGACCCAGGCTTCTGAGTCCATGCCTTCTCCCATCCACGGAAGCCACGTGCTCTCTCAAAACACTCCCAGCCACCCCAAGCCCTGACTCCGTTTCCTTGTCCTTCCAGACATGTTTCCAGATTCGTCCACCCATGACTCCACTGAGCAGCAAGGGCATCCCTTGTGTGTGCATATGGACACGTGTGGTCTCGTCTTCTTGTGCCGACTCATTTAGGTACGTCTTCCCTCTTAATCTAAATCATAAACATGCACGTGAGCTGTAGGTTGTATGTGTTACGCCCTGTGCTGTAAGTCGGTCCCCATCCCCCACAAAGCTTAAGGTAGCTCTGAGCACAGCAAGTGGTTGATAGATAAGGACTGAATCTGTGTGGTTTTGATGAGACTCAAAATCTGTCCATCACCCCGTCACTGGACGGCATTTCATGACAGGACCCTAAGTAGCTAAGAAGATGCTAGAATCCACCCCTGGGACTTAGGTTTGTTGGAGGTAACCTTTGGAGACTTACAGAATTTTAGCCAAGTCCCAAACAATCCAAACTAGTTCCCTGTGACAGAGGCCCTTGGGAAGGTTGGAGATTGCATTCACTATAAATTATTTGTGCCAGATATACAGATATCTGTTAAAAGGCATGACTATTGCAAAAACATAATTTCCATAGATACTTGGAGCTTTCTCCTGGTTTGTTTTCCTGACATTTTCCACCTCTCTCTAACCTGTGCTGTGTGCTAAGACATCATAGATAGGACCCCATAGGGCTGGCATGGCTTCCCTAAATAACACACCAAAAGGGTAGTGATCACGGGCATTCACCCTGCCCCAATGGGAACAGTGCTTGTTTAGGCTTCTAACTTCCCCTCCTTGCTGTCCACCAGCTGCCCTGTGCCATACTGGGGCAGCACCAATGAACATATGGCCATGCCATTCCCTGCAAGGTGCAGGGTTAGGGACAGGCTTCGTCGTGAGGGTAATGCGCTCACCTGCCATTAGAACACAAGCAGGACTTTGAGAGGGAAGACAAGGCGTCACAAACATGCCTGTCTCTGCTGTCCTAAGACATAATAACATAGACGGGGGCAACTAGGGGAGCCCAGCAGGTGGGAGAATCAGGTTTCTCTTGCTCCGATTATGAATGTCCTAAACGTGGACGTGCATTCCTCCTTCCTTAGAAATACTGTCTCTTTCTCCTATTGCTTCCTGTCCCCACCACTGCCCAAGCACACTGATCCTCCCAAGACAGGAGAACGATCTGCTACTGGTCTCTGATCTGCGTGTGCCCACAAGCGTATGTGTCCCATGTCCGTACGTGTCGTGAGTTCTCAGAGGGGAGACCGTGCCTCCACACACGGAAAGTTGGGTGTTGGTGCAGAGAGAAAACTCGCAAATATTGTAATAGTTCGTATTCCTCCAAAGCTCAGCTCCCCCTCTTGGGGACAAATTACACCAGAATTTATGTAATTAATTAAGTTTAAATGTGGGTTAGTTGTTCCCCAGAATGCAATGATGAAACAAAGATGGAAAGACCCCATTTTATGCCATTGAGCAAAGGCGCGTGGATCAAGGACAGTAGAAGTTGCTGAGGTCCTGGCCATATGCGATTACGGCTCTGAACTGAGACCGGACACTCCCAGTGAGCATCTTGAGATTGCCCGAAGATTTCCAGGGGAGAGGTAGGCCTGGAAACTGAAGCAGGGTCAGGATGACGGTCAGGAATCACCACACTCGGCAGGGCCGGCTCTCTCAGATCAGAAGGACATCCCAGCCCGAATGGCCTTGCCGACGGAAACAAGCCAGGTTAACAAGGGTACGCGGTGTTGTGTGCGTGTTGTGTGTGGCAGCATGCCAGGTCAGGACACTCCTCTTGGCGGAAACCCCGCTTTCCTTGGGGCTCCAAGAGACTTCCTGAAATGCGCTCCACCCCCCTGTCCCGCACTTGGGGTGTCCACTCCCCTCCTAGTTTACTCTGGACTCCAGAGTCATGCTGTGGGTGAGAAAGGTAAAGGGCGTTTGGGCAGCCCAGGGTTTGCCCCTCTACTCTGCCCTTTGCTGGCTGGGACAACTGGGAAGGTCACTTGCACTTGCACTTAGTGTCTTTGCCTGCGCTGTGGGTAAGCTGATCCCACAGAGCTCCCGGGACAGCGATGAGCTGGGGTGTGAGAGGCAGAGTGCCCTGTGCCTGGCACGCAGGACACGGACTGGAGGACCGCTAGATCCCTCACTCTCCTCTGACGGCTCCAGCTTCAAACACTGACCCAGTCTTTTCTGTTCAAAACTGCTCACTTCGTGGTTGATGACCACTCAGAGTTGAGAGTAGAATCACCCAGTTAAAGGAAACTCCTGGTAACTCACTGATGCGTAGCACACATAATGGTTCTTATACAAACTTATAAAGCCATTTACATAATTAAGAGAAAGCAAATGGCTTATGGAGGGAAAGAGATTTCAGGAAGAGAGGGGCTGAAACTTCTCCCCATCATACCCTGTGGGCCCAGAACAGTGTTGCCGGATAAACTACAGGAGGTCCAGTTAAATTCAAAGCTGAAATAAATAACAAATTTTATTTAAAATAAGTTGTCCCATGAAATATCATACCAAAAATTTTTTGTTTATATGACAGTCAAAACTTCAATGTCCTGCACAAATCTGGCCTGTGCGTGTATTTAAACTTTTGAAAACCAGATTTCACCCTGTGTCCGTGTGCATGATGGTAGGTTTGGGACTCTGCCCATTGGGATGCAGGGGTGAGTGGAGGCCTGTCACCCCTCAGCCTTGTGTTTTCTCTCTGCTTGCTTTCTCTCAGCGGCAGTGGCCGAGGCATGTCCCCACACAGCCACGGCTGAGGGTCCGGGGGTCCTGGACCCTCTCTACACTCAGCGTCCAGGGGGCTGCTTGCTCCCTGCTTCCGGTGAAAACCCACAACGTTATTCACCATGTGAGCTGGGCATCTACTCTGTGCCAGCCCATTCTCTGGGAGGGGCCGTGACCCTGGAGGGCCGCACGGACAGCAGCTCTTGCCCTCCCAGGCCAGGGTCTCCTGGTTATCTGTCCGTCCATTCTGCTGTGTGTCTGAAACACCACTGATCTGGAGAGATGACCGGGGTCCAGTGACAGATGAGTCACGTCTGCTGCCCTCCAGCTACTCACGGGGGCGTGACGACGGGGAGCAAGTGCGCTGCCACGGGCTCTCAGACGTGGCCTCCGTGGCTCCCTGAGGCAGGAGCAGTGAGAGCCGCTGCCCCTTCTAGTCTGTCCCTGGGTAAGCCACCCTCATAAGAGTTCTCCCTTACCCCACACGGGGACCCCATTCACGCAGACACTCCCACAGGCACGGGCAGCCCTACACTCATGGCCCCACTACACATAGGTGCCCTGGGCACATGGACAGATGCCCTCACATGGGAACCCCCTCACTTGGGCACCTTATTGACCCCAGGTGGCCCCGTGTCACCCTGCGTCCCGGCAGCCGAACGGTGCCTGAACATCAGCGGGAAGAGACATGCATGGAGAACCCCAGGGTCCGTGTGGCCACCACAGCAGGAAGCTGGGCCTGAGACCCCCGTGGGGCTGCCGTCTAGAACCAAATGGATGCTGCAGATCCAGAGAGGCCACCAGGAGCCAGGTGCCCAGGGAGGCGTGGGGGCTCTGGGCTGAGCAGATGACCATTCCAGCCTGCCCGTGCTCCTGCTCAGGTCTGTGGCCGTCCATCCGGTCTTACCCCTCAGAGACCCTCCAAAAGCCATCACAGCGTGGCCACCGCTCCCAGGGACGACAGCGAGCACCTTGCCCAGGCCCCAGAGGGCCAGGTGCGTGCAGAGTGGGGACACAGGCAGAGGAGGGGCCAGGCTGGGCTACCTGAGGGGCTCCATGCTGTCAGAGGAAGCAGGTGGAGAGAAGAAAATAAAACATGGTGGGAAAACAGTGTCGTCCCCCAAGGAGCCTCATGTGCCCACTGAGAGCCTTGCTGGCCATGCCAAAGGGGGAGGTGGAAAGACGGCCGGATGCGGGCAGCAGCCGTGCTGCTGGAGTCTGGACCTGTTTGAGGCGGTTGCTCGGCCACACCCTTCCTTCCGTCTGTACTCGCAGCCTAACTCCTGGGACCCTTGCTGGTGCCACTGGCGAGGCCCACACATCCCGAATTCTGCCTCTTCAGTGTTCCTGCCATTTGTGCATATCCCACATGGACCAGAGTCCTCTGGGTGGGACAGGGGCTTCTGCCTTCAGTCTGTCTCTCTGAACCTGGTCCTTGACGTGTTCACATGACACATCCCTACAGCTGACGAGTGTTCTGGCTGATAGACTCGGCTGCCCCAAGTATTCATGCACAAGGACAACGTCCCTCTGACTTCGCTCCTTTCTGGGTGGGTCTGTCTACAAGGTTAAAGAAACTTGAAGACTTCTCAGCTGCCTGTATTACAGTTAGAATGAGCTCAATCAGGGCACCTGGGTGGCTCAGTCAGTCAAGCGTCTGCCTTTGGCTCAGGTCATGATCCCAGGGTCCTGGGGTCGAGCCCCACATCAAGCTTCCTGCTCAGTGGGGAGCCGGCTTCTCCCTCTGCCTGCCGCTCCCCCTGCTTGTGCTCTTGCTCTCTGTCAAATAAATAAATAAAATCTTGAAAGAAAGAAAGAAAGAAAGAAAGAAAGAAAGAAAGAAAGAAAGAAAAAGAAAGAAAGAGAAAGCGAGCTCAATGGATATGAGCAGCGTCTGCATGGGGGCCAATATGAGAAAGGTTATTTGGCCAAACTTTCAGTAGACCGTGGGGAATGTCACTGGGGAATTAGACCACGGAGTATTGCCATGCATTCTTTCTCTCCTGTACACTCCACAATAGTGTGAATAACTTTCCTTCTACAGGAGAGATTGCAAAATAGGACAACTGCCCTGAATTAAGGCAACAATTTCTCTTGGCAAGCAAGACTGAAGGAAGTCAGCCCTTTCTTTCTTTGGATTGGAATCACAATTAAATAACAGTTTTGCTGTTGGGTTTGTTCGTTTGTTTTTAATAATTTTATTTCTCCCAAGGTTCAAAATATTTCTCAGAGTAAAGAGAACTCAAGACTTCATTATTATAACTGCAGCTCACTTAGTATCAAAATATGAAAAAAATGTCCTATTTTTAAAGGGCCAAGTTCATGACAGAAAAATGCTAATTAGGAAGGAAACTGGGTCTAAGTGATTCCAACTGTAGCCAAGCTATTTTTTTTCCCTCTACATCCCCAAAGAACGATGCCATCGATATCATCGACCCTCCTGATGGCCACACTTTTTATGATATTCCATGTTACTGAGGCAGAAGGGGCACCATTATCTTAAATATATACACTTAAGCCACAGGTGGGAAATCAGAGGAAGAAAGAATCTTTACTATGTGGTTGTCATCTTTTTATTTTATTATTATTTTTTTATCTTTTCCTACTTCCTTTTCTTTTTTTTTTATTATGTTATGTTAGTCACCAAACAGTACATCATTAGTTTTTGATGTAGTGTTCCATGATTCACTGTTTGCGTATAACACCCAGTGCTCCATGCAATACGTGCCCTCCTTAATACCCATCACTGAGCTAGCCCAACGCCCATCCCCTCCCCTCTGAAACCCTCAGTTTGTGTCCTGGAGTCCATAGTGTCTTCTGGTTCATCTCCCCCTCTGATCCCCCCCCCGCCTTCATTTTTCCCTTCCTTCTCCTGATGTTTTCTGTGCTATTCCTTATGTTCCCCATATAAGCCAAACCATATCATTGTCTTTCTCTGCTTGACTTATTTCACTTAGCATAATCCCCTTCAGTTCCATCCACGTTGATGCAAATGGTGGGTAATCATCCTTTCTGATGGCTGAGTAATACTCCACTGTATGTATGAACCACATCTCCTTTATTCGTTAGTCTGTTGAAGGGCATCTAGGCTCCTTCCACAGTTTGGCTATTGTGGACATTGTTGCTATGAACATTGGGGTGCATGTGCCCTTTCTTTCACTATGTCTGTATCTTTGGGGTAAATACCCAGTAGTGCAATTGCTGGGTCATAGGGTAGTTCTATTTTTAACTTTTTGGGGAATCTCCATACTGTTTTCCAAAGTGGCTGTACCAACTTGCATTCCCACCAACAGTGTAAGAAGGTTCCCCTTTCTCCATATCCTTTCCAACATTTGTTTTTTCCTGCATTATTAATTTTTTGCCATTCTAACTGGTATAAATTGGTATCTCAACGTGGTTTTGATTTGAATTTCCCTGATGGCTAGTGATGTTGAATATTTTTTCATGTGTCTGTTAGCCATTTGTACTTCTTCTTTGGAGAAGGGTCCGTTAATGTCTTCTGCCCATTTTTTGACTTGATTATTTGTTTTTTGGGTGTTGAGTTTGAGAAGTTCTTTATAGATCTTGGATACCAGCCCTTCATCTCTAATGTCATTTGCAAATACCTTCTCTCATTCCATGGGTTGCCTCTTAGTTTTGTTGACTGTTTCCTTTGCTGTGCAGAAAACTTTTATCTTGATGAAGTCCCAAAAGTTCATTTTCACTTGTGTTTCCCTTGCCTTTCGAGATGTGTCATGAAAGAAGTTGCTGCGGCTGATGTCGTAGAGGTTGTTGCCTATGTTCTTCTCTAGGATTTTTATGGATTCTTGTCTCACATTGAGGTCTTTCATCCATTTGGAATTTATCTTTGTGTATGGTGTGGGAGAGTGGTTAAGTTTCATTCTTCTGTATATAGCTGTCCAATTTTCCCAACACCATTTATCAAAGACTATCTTTTTTTCATTGGACGTTTTTCCTTGATTTGTCGAAGACTAGTTGACCATAGAGTTGTGGGTCCATTTCTGGAGTCTCTATTTTGTTCCATTGATCCATGTGTCCGTTTTTGTGCCAATACCATGCTGTCTTGGTGATCACAGCTTTGTTATACAGCTTGAAGTCAGGCAACACGAAGCCCCCAGCTTTGCTTTTCTTTTTCAACATTTCCTTGGTGAGTCAGGGTCTTTTCTGGTTCCAAACAAATATTAGGATTGTTTGTTCCAGCTCTTTGAAAAATGCAATTGGTATTTTGATAAGGATGGCATTGAAAGTATAGATTACTCTGGACAGCATTGACATTTTAACAATGTTTATTCTTCCAGTCCATGAGCACAGAATATTTTTCCATGTTTTTGTGTCTTCTTCAATTTCTTTCATAAGTGTTCTGTAGTTTCTAGAGTATAGATCCTTTACCTCTTTGGTTAGATTTATTCCTAGGTATCTTATGGTTTTTGATGCTATTGTAAATGGAATCAATTCCCTAATTTCTCTTTCTACAGTTGCTTTGTTTCTGAATAGAAAAACAACTGATTTCTGTGCATTGATTTTATACCCTGCCACATTGCTGAATTGCTATATGAGTTCTAGTAATCTGGGGGTGGAGTCTTTTCTGGTTTTCCACATAAAGTATCATGCCATCTGCAGAGAGAGTTTGACTTCTTCTTTGA
The DNA here is from genome assembly GCF_017311325.1 of Ursus maritimus. Taxonomy (NCBI): domain Eukaryota; kingdom Metazoa; phylum Chordata; class Mammalia; order Carnivora; family Ursidae; genus Ursus; species Ursus maritimus. The sequence goes on from NW_024423897.1 coordinate 61,135,932, forward strand.
CAATTTGAATACCTTTTGTTTCTTTTTGTTGTCTGATTGCTGATGCTAGGACTTATAGTACTATGTTGAATAATAATGGCGAGAGTGGGCATCCTTGTCGTGTTCCTGATCTTAAGGGGAAAAGCTCTCAGCTTTTCCTCATTGAAAATGATATCCACTGTGGGCTTTTCATGGATGGTTTTTATGAAATTGAGGAATGTTCCATCTATCCCTACATTCTGAAGAGTTTTAATAAGGAAAGGATGCTGAATTTTGTCAAATGCTTTTTCTGCATCAATTGAGAGGATCATATGGTTCTTTTCTTTTCTTTTATTAATGCATTCTATCATATTGATTGATTTGCGAATGTTGAACCACCCTTGCATCCCAGGAATAAATCCCGCCTGGTCGTGGTGGGTAATTCTTTTTAACCTCAGTATTTCCTTTTATAACTAAAACATCCACAGATATAGCAAAGTTTCTCAAAATCAATCCTTCCCAATGCTGAAACATGGTGTTGAGGGCAGGCTTCTACATGGAGGCTGACATCTTCACTGTCATTTGTGAGACATCCTGGCAGCCTGGAGTTGCCTCCAGGACAGAGAGGGCTCTGTAAGTGGTCGGGGCAGGGAGTGAGGACAGTCAGAGCTCAAGGTACAGAACTAGACACTGCAGGAGGCCCGGGGGTCCTGGACAGAACACGGGAAGGAGGTCCTGGGGTCTTTTTCTCCACGGTTGGCCTCTGTGTAGCATCATGGCAAGGGCCTGCTGTGGGTTGGACTCTGTGTCTCCTCCACATGTGTTCATGCTCTAAGCCCAGGGACTTTCTTGGAATTGGGTCTTTGCAGATGCAATTAGTTAAGAAGACATCATGCCGGGATAGGGAAGGCCTTAATCCAGTTTGCTGGTGTTCTTACAAAGTGGAAAAGAAAGAGGGGTAGAAGAAACAGAGGCAGAGATGGGAGCAACGTGTCCAGAAGCCAATGGATACCTGTGGTAGTTGGCAGCCAGCAGCAGCGGAGGGAGGAGCACGGATCGTCCTGGAGCCTTCAGAGGCAGCAGCCCAGAAAAACTTGATGTCAGACTCATGGCCTCCAGACTGAGAAGGAGTCTCTGTTGTTCAGAGCCGTGCAGCCTGTGGTCAAGTGTCTCCATAGACCAAGGCCACTCGCACAGGCCAGTTCCAGAAACCCTTTCACATGAGGGGCTTCCACGCCCTTGCAGACTCCTCTGGGCTGCGTTCTTCTTCCCACCAGCTTTGCTCTCCTGGAAGCCCCAGCTCCGAGGAAGGGCTTTGACAGGTGCTGATGGATGGACAGCATCCGTCACTGCTCCCAGAGCGACACTGATAGATCCTGGGGAAAATCAGCTTTGCTATCCAAGCCGGTGGCTCCTAATATTGGGTGAAGGAGTACAAAGCAATGCAGTTGTGTGCAAAACATGTTTTTTAAATAAGCGGTGTTTGCCAATTCTCTTTCTGCCAGAATCAGCCGCTTAACTTTGGGAATACTAATGCCGCTTGCCCCAGACTGATCTCCCATTGTCCTCCTCACACTTTTAATAGGAAAGGAGTGTGGTATCTGAGCAGCTTCCCCTGGCCACCAGCTCACCACCCCCAGCAACAAAGGCCTTCCAGCGTGGCAGCCACTGCGGGACGAGCCTGGTAGCACGCTCAGATCGCTGTGGCTCCGCCGAGGGCATCCTGGCTCCGCATGCAGCCCAGCCCCAATTTAGGATTTCTTTTCCCTGGATCCCCGAGGGACTGCCTTCCTGGCCACCTCCCTCTCTCTGCAGGGACCCTAGAGGTCCCCAGGAGCAGGCAGGGTCCTTTCAGCAGCCTCAGGTCAGGGGCAGTGCTAGCGGGGCAGCCTGGGGTCAGGATGATCCGGGCAGGGACAGGGGGCAGGGGGCCAGCATATTGTTCCCAGCGCGGGCCTTTCCCAGGTCCGATCTATCTTCATTCCTGTAATTAGGCTCTCCCGCCTCGCACAGGGCGTGTTGCTATGGCGCAGACCAGCAAATCAAGGCAAATTTGGAGCCTGGTCATTAAAGCGGTAGGTCTATTGTTCCTGGTTGTGTAATTGGTGATCAAGGAGGCCATAAAACAGCAGCCGTAAAGGGCGGAGAGCTGAAAGCTGCCTGTCCCGGCCGGCAGCTACGCAAGACTGAGGCTCTCACCCTCCCGTGAACCAGAGTTTATGGAAAGGCCTGATGGCATGCCTCTTGTTTAACCTCCAGGAGGAGGCAAGGAAAAAAAGAAGGGGAAAATCAAAACCAAAGAGAATTAATGAGCCTTCACATATTGTCCTGTTTCTTTTGTTGTTGGGAAAAAAAAAAATCTGGGTGAAAAAGAAGAAGTCAGAGGAGAGTGTCTGGAGAAGGAACCATTAATATCAGGCTGTAAATTCCACAAAACATTAACTTCATTACATGGCAATCAGGCCGTAATTGGCAGAAGGAAGATTCCACCTTCTCATCACTTCATGGTTGTGCACGGATCAGCACTCGTACTTCTGGCAAAGGTCACCCCCCGTAGCAGGTCTCCGTTACTGTGAAGTGGGGACGCTGTGGCTCTCTTGGCCAGGGTGCACGCGGTCTGTGTCCACGGCATCTGGATTTCTCTACGGGTTGAACACCACGCCTGTGAATAACCCGGGAACAGCGCGATGCCAGGGTGTGTGTGCACATACACATTCTCCCTGATGCGTTTACTCCTCTCTGTGTCTTCCTCAGCAACTCTGTACAAATGAGGCTTGGAAGTTTACCATGACAACCACTGAGCCATCGTATGTGAACAGAGACCAGTCCGCGATTGCAGCGAATGCCTGTGCACGCCCCATGCAACAGCTGTCTTGGGAGCCCCGTGCAAGCCCGCAGGCAAGAAGACCTTGCAGGGCACTGGCCCGGGGGGCCAGCTGGGACACGGCGGGGAGGCGTGCCTCCGCTGCCCGCTTCCCTGGGTGCCCCAGTTCACCACAGGAGAACCCCCAGGCTTCGGAGGACCTACCAGACAGCAGGGCCATTCCTGGGACTGAGTTTGACTCCGTGTGTGTTGCTTTCGACTTGCGATCAATGCCATCATCACAAGAGAAATGACAAGTTCTCTAGGCACCCAGACTGTAAGATTTAAATGTAGACGCTGTGCCGTGATTCGGAACGACCTGTTTGCACACCACCAAGAGACGAGGTCACTTCTCAAAATGAGAAGCCCCTTCCCATCCTGTCAATACCCCCACCCCCGTTGCAGTAAAACCAATACTCACAGTTCCCTCTTGTGTTCATTTTAGTGCTGGAATTGGTATGTTTCACCGAGGAGGGCTGCTGCCTCGGGGCACTGGGGCTCAGCTCCGCCTCGCCCTCGCCGACCAGCCGAGCAGGGAGCTGCACTTAGCAGGTGTTGGGCCGCAGAGCGGGGAAACCAAGCGAGACACGGGAATGCTGCCTGCTGGGAGGAGCCCAGGCTCGCGCTGGCACGCGGAGACAGAGCCCACGGACACACACGGACACACACATAACCATACACACACGTGTACATGCACACACTCGAACATGTGCACACATGCCACACATACACCATACACGCACACACCCCACAATATACACACAAACCACATTCACATACAATATACCACACACATCATACATGCCACACATGCACATGTACACACGTAGACCACACACGCACGCACTGATGCACGCACACATGTGTCACACACATGCACACACAACCACACCCACACTGCAGCACACCACATACATGTACACATAGACCACACACATGCACTCACACACGTGTCACACACATGCACGCACATACCCACGCTGCAGCACACGCCGCATACATGTACACGTAGACCACACACATTCATGCACACATGTGTCACACACATGCACGCACATATTCACCCACACTGCAGTGCACACTGCACACGTGCACACGGGTGTGCAGACACCATACACACACACCCTGGGGGGACGCATCAATGGATACAAGCCTATACAACGCCGTACTCTCAGAAGCCTCCTAAGGGAACGTGGAAAGGGCTTCAGAGGCATAGACTCAGTGGTTACAGCTGAATCTCCTGCCTCAAACACATAGACGTGTTCAGTAAAATATAATTTTTAGTAAAATATAATTTTTAAAAATTTTAAAATTCATGGTCGTAAAGAGAATTGAGGGAAACGGGGTGAAGGATACAAGGACCTCTCTGCCTCATCTTTACAATATCCTGTGAGCTTACAATTGGTGCCAATAAAAGTGTTTTGGGGGGGGTTGTGGTTTTTTGGCATATAGCCGAGCTCAAATGGAACATTTGCTAGCACACGGGAAATTTTAAAGTGAGTGGAGATGAACCCGTGAACTGCTGCCATGGTGACCTGTCACCTGGCTTGGGTGCTGGCTGGGGTCGGGCTGGCCTTCCACAAGCCCCGGTGTCCCAGCTCGGGCCAGCGGGGCCAGAGGCTGGGATGGGGACACCTGCATGCCTGACTAACTCAGCAGGTGCCCCCGCTTTCTGGAAGAGCATCAAGAGGGATTGGACCCACTGCTTAGAGGAAATTGCGAGGAGACTACAGATCTGTTTAGGAAGAAGAAACTGCCTCGTGACACGGGCACACTAAGCCTGCGGGGGCTTGGCACTTGTCCTTACCCTGGGCCTGAATATCAAGTGCTGGTCCAGAGGCCAGACCCCAGGGAAGCCAGTGTGCTCTTCTTCCGGGTCAACCAAAATCAAGCCAAAGAGAGAAACAAAACAGTCAGGGTGTGATGCGTATACAGTTTCCTTACGGGAAACTGGGAAGGTTCTGGAGACGGTAGTGGTGCCAGTGACACGACAGGTGAATGGACGCCACTGACCTGTACACTGAGAATGGTTAAGAGGGTCAGTCCTGTGCATACATGTTAACACGGTGTTAACACAGGTGTTAGAGTTTGCAGGGCTTCCAAGGGGATGACGGCCGAGCCCCAGGGTAAGAACATCACACCACGACCACAGAAGTCTGAGGCCGCCGAGCAGGACGATGCTCACACCCACTGAGAGTGAAATGAGGTGACCCTGGTTTTCAGAAATCACCTCCGTCTGTCTCAGGATCCCGCGGACCGCACGCAGCAGGTGCAGGGACTAGTCCCAGTTTGCACAAGGGGAAACGGAGGCTCGGGCAGGTTAAACAGATGCCCCACTATTGCTTGTAAGCTCCGAATCTGAAACCAGAACACAGATCCTTCTGTCATCAAAGTCTTAACTCACAACAACCTGCTTACCCCCATCTTCGTCACCATAATTTACAGTGGTGGAGATTGTCCCCTTTAAAGAACGTCCATAAATACTCCTTTGCCCAAACAGAATGGAGAAGTCAAACGATCTAACCCAGGGCATCACAAGAGACAAACTGAGGTCGTTGAGTGAAGTGGGAGGCGGTGGTGTGCGGAGCAGCGTGGTGTCACACCCACGACCCCATGGGGAGCCGCGGCAGCAGCTGCCTCCTAACGGTACTGACTACGAGTACCCCGCGGGGAGTTGGTCTCCGTCTGCAGCCACATCGCACCATGATGGGCTCCTCAGCCCTGGAACCAGCCTCCTTAGTCTTCAGATCCAAGCGGGGTAGGGAGACGATTCCAGCAACACCAGAACCAATTCCGAAAGTTGTCCTTAAGGTTCCGTTCCTCCAGAGCTGGCCTGGTGCCGAACTCTGAACCGGCTGGGGTTTCGGCCGAGGGGCAGAGGCGACGGAGACCCAGGGATGCAGACGCGGGTGTGGCGCACGTGCCCCTGTGGGTGGAGATCCTTCTGTGAAGCACCAGGTCACACTAGTGCTTGGGACGGCTAGGGCAGCCTAGCTCTTAGCCTCTCCTGCTGCTTCCTCTGCTGGGATCTCTTTGTCCTCCTCTGGGAAACCTCAGCACCGCTCCTGAGGACTCCCAACGGTTCGGATCAGGCCTGCTCAGACTACCAGCATAATCTGTTCAGGCCAATCGATTATAGATGCTCATGACATCCCCCAAGTGCCCCCTCGGCAAAAGCTAGGTCAGCCTGTGATTGAATAACTGGATAGTAAACTTAGTCCGTGCGATAAACCCGACCTGCAGAGACGAACGCAAACATCATGCTCACCGGCCAGCGGGCTCTCCCATAGCTGGCCGTCCTCACCCTGCAGAAACCAGCTCTCGCGTCTCTTTCAGATGATATCACACTTGCTCTCGCACACCACACACCCCACAGACACGCACTCACGCACACACGAGTGCAAACACACACCTTCCCTCTTCTTCCCTCTAACCACGCTCTCAGGACCTTCTCTCTGCCCATCGATTTTTTTCCCTCAGTAGACCCAGCTCAAGACTCCTATTGCCTTAGAAGCATCTGTTACCCTGTGCCTTTGCCCCGCTGGTTTCCCCCTGGCCTCGTGTCTGCGGCAGGCACTTCTGAATCATTAACAGGGCATGTGCTCTTCGTCAGTCCCATCCAAGCAGTGTGATGAGGAAGCAGACCAAAGAGGGACAAACAGGGCTCTGGCAGCCAAAATAGGCTTCTGAAATTCAAGGAGATACTTGAGTTTTTAAAGAAAAGTGGTTATTTTTTTTCCCTTGTGAGAAACAGACATAAACATAGATTGTGAAGAATAGAAGAGCCTAGGGTACCCTGCCCTGGGACAGGGTAAACATTCCCAAGGGCTTGAAAGACAGAATCCAAGGAGAATCTAGAAATTTCCAGGTGGGTCTCCCGAGGAAGGGGCCTGGGCTTTGTGTCCTTGGTCACAATCCACAGGAGAAGGGTAGTGAGAGAAAGTGCAGTAGGGTCTGGGGCCTTGGAGAGCAGTGAATCCCCATGTCCCCCCTTTGCTGCCAGCCGCCCACACCCCTGCTGTGCCTTCACCAAAGCCTCAGAGTGGAGAGGACAGCCTCACCCACCAGGCAGAGTGATGTGTGCACCTGTATGTCTGTTGGGGGGCAACCAAGCTCATCTCCCATGTGTCCTCAAGGCCCTGCGGCTGGACATCAGCAAGGACAGATGAGCTTCCAGGATGAGAACCACCCCACCGTGGAAAACACGTGGGTCTGCTCAAGCTTGGAGCCTCAGCTCGCTCGCAGAGGACTCTCGGCCGCACCCAAGGGATGAGGGAAGTTGGAACCAGAAAATCACTGAAACTCACCTTGATGGAATTCAATATCCTGTTCCCCTGGAGAGAGACAGGGAATGAGCAGGCTGGGCTTTGGAAAAACCTGGTTCTTTAATTGTACATGTAAGATTGTGGGTTGAGATTTCTACTTTAAATATTCTCCAGCCCTTGTGTATATTTTAAGTGCAAATGTTTGTCCTTTTGTTTATTCAACAAACATTTATTGAGCACCTACTACATACTCAGCACCATTCTAGGCCCAGGGATAGATCACTGAAGAAAACAGGTGAGCAAATCCTGCTTAGAAAGGAAAAAAATAAAAGCCAAGCAGGAGAGATATCTGTGACTTGCTTGTATTCACAACTTTCATTTCCTTTTTTAAATTATGAAGTTCAGATTCCTTTAGACCAGACGCCATCAAAATTCCTTTGCATTTCACTAATTCCAACCTTATTCTTTGTGCAGGTTATTGGGCTTTTTGCTAAATGTTTTTAAAATTAATGAACAAATTAATGAATGACTCAGCTTTATCGTGTGAGAAAAAGTGCATTTATGAAAACGAGCAAGCCAATTAGTCTCAACAGACTGTGGCCGTGTCCCCGCGTGAGGACAGGATTGCAATAACGCTATCTGCACTGCACCCAATGGCTTATTTTAACCACTGATTGGTTTGCCTTAAATCCACTGATTGCTTTTCAAATGGCTGTGTTTTTATTCCACCAGATTTCTTTTTAACTTTATGTGGATAGACAGTTCATTTACTTACTAAAACAAGCTATTCCAGGGTCATGGCTCACATCAATCCTCAGCCTTGTTTGAGTGCAGAGAGCCTCCCCGGAACGCGGCCTCACCTTGGCTGTCATAATTCTGCATGCAGCAGGTGTATTTGTGGCGGGCACGGCAGCCTCGCAGGAGTGCTCGCCTCTTCTACACTTGGAAGAATGAGAAATAAGTCTAAAAATCATAGGATTCTTTACGGTTCGCAGAATTCTTGGCATTTCCCTAATTTACTGAAGTGGCTTTTGATAATTGGCAACTGTATATTACTCAGAGGAATGTAAGAAACACGGTTATGCCCTTTAATTATTTCTGAAGCAGAAATACGATTCTGAGTGGGTGCCAAGTTCAAGAAACGTCCCAAAAGGGCCCGTATTGGTGGCGGAGCTTTGGGGGGTTTTTTGGTTTTTGTGTGTGTGTGTGTTTTCCGTCTCAAATGAAGTAATCTCGAGAATGTGAACAGCTAGGAGTCTGCCAAATTAGTCAATTTAGCGACAATTGGTGCTAGTGGCAGTTGGGCTAAGACTGGGATGTTCAGGTGTGTAAGGGATAGCGTGCAAATAAGGCCAGAGGTGTGCCGACGTCCCTGGTCACCGTTTTCTTGCCTTATTTGGATCTGGGAGTGATTGCAGACAGAGCCTGGCAGCTCTGTTTGGCCACATCCCAAGGTAATGCTGGGAGCCGAGCCTGGCCGTGCAGGACGCTGGACCCCGGGGCTCGAGCTCACATCCTCCTGCTTCTGACACGGTCCCTACCACCTCGGCAGCCTCTCGCAATCTCTCGTTCCCACTGCCGAGAGCTCACAGGTCAGGTAAGCATGTGTGCCAGTGTGAAAAACAGGGTTTGAAATGTAATAAGGAGGACTTCCTTTCTGGATCTGTCTGGTGGTCTCTAAGTCACCCGGAAAGTGAGGATCTCAGAATTCTGGGTCGGCCTCTTGCAGGTAGGCTCCTTCCAACCAGGAGGCCAATCTGAATTCAGATGCATCTCTGTGCCCTTGCCTTTAAGAGTCTACACCTGAATCCAAATCAGACAGTGGGACTTGACCACAGAGACCCTCATCTAAGATATCCCTTACACCCCGCAAGTTTCTGGAGCTAAGTGCACTTACGGATCTGCCTCAGGTTTTATGCACACGTGGGACAGAATCCAGCCATGATGCTATAAGAAACTAGAAACTTGATTCTCTAAGTGATCCAGGACACTGGGTTATTTTTACTTAGTGAATTATTATTTTATTGTTACTTTAAGTGATAATACAAAAACATAAATTTATGTTTTACAATCATAAATATATTTGTAATTTATAATTTAACATAACATATGCCATATCTTATATACAACATAATACACCATGTTACATAAACATAATATAAATTTATAAATTATAATGTAATAATATACTTCACATTTTATTTACTTTTTTATACTTTACACTTTAAAAACTTAATTTTTTGAATGAAAATTAATTAATTACTTAATTAATTTCTTAATTTCCTTTGAAAGAAAAATATACAGTAATTTCGCTAGTTCGTCCACACTTACTGGGCACTCTCTCTATTCTTAGGAAGTACACTCTTGCACACAGACCTGCACGTCTGTTTTTTCCAACACAACTCACTACGCAGGGAAGCATTCAGAAGAATTACTAAAAAGATGTTCCTTATGTTTCTTTCTTTTTTTAAGATTTTATTTATTTATTTGAGAGAGAGAAGGAGCACTAGCAGTGGGAAAGGGCAGAGGGAGAGGGAGAAGCAGACTCCACACTAAGCAGGGAGTCTGAGGTGGGACTTGATCCCAGGATCCTGAGATCATGACCTGAGCTGAAGGCAGACGCTTCACTGACTGAGCCACAGACGCCGCATCCCCTGTGTTTCTTACGTTTATTGGGACTGATATTTACTGCCAGTTGTGAACGCGAAAGAACACGGGCTGAGCGGTTGAGAAATCGGAGTCTGCTGTGCGCACACACACACACACACACACACACTCAACACTAGGAGGAGCTGACAAAAGCTACCGGGGAGGCAAACACAGGGGGGCGTGCGGCCAGTGGCTCCGACACCGGGCCGGCAGCATGCCATGACGCCCAGACGTGGACAGAAGCAAGCTTTCCCCATCCAGACACTTCCTAATCACTACGGAGGGACACAGTTTGAGTCAACTGGTTTCTCAGAACTTGGGGTCGACATCTTTCCCTTATGAGCCAATCCTTTTTCCAACTTCCAGAGATAAAATGAAGCGTGGGAAGCAGCCCCGTTGACCACGCTGTAGGTCATACCTAAAAACAATGGCAAAATAAGTCCGTCAGAGAAAGACAATTACATGATCTCACTCATATGTGGAATTTAAGAAACAAAACAGGAGCATTGGGGAGGGAGGGAAAAATAAAACAAGATGAAACCACAGAGGGAGACAAACCATGAGAGACTCTTAACTCTAGGAAACAAACTGAGGGTTGCTGGAGGGGAGGGGGGTGGGGGGATGGGGTGACTGGGGGATGGGCATAAGGAGGGCACGTGATGGAATGAGCACTGGGTGTTACATGCAATGATGAATCACTGACCTCTACCTCTGACACTAATAATACAGTATATGTTAATTTAATTGAATTTAAATTTAAAAATTTTTAAAACAATGGGAAAATTCATATAAATGTAATATTAAAAATGGGACGGAGCAGGCACCGTCAAGTAGCTGCTGTCAGAAAGTGTGGGCTCCCTCAGTCCTGCTGAGAGACGCGCCTCCCCTACACTGTCCCAGCCCATCTCTGCCTGAACAAAACGTATTGATATGCAGACAGTCACCGAGAGGTGAAGTGCTCCGTGAAATACTTCAGACCGCCAGGACAGCACCATCTCTTCATTTATATTCTTGTCCTTTCTTGATATTAAAAAAAGGTGAATCAAAGTTGACTGCAAAACACGTTTCTCTAAAGGAACCTGCTCGTTTCTGAGTGAGTGACATCATTTAAAATCGTAAACCTGAGGCCAAAAGTATGCTGGAGAACGTGTCTGAAAACTCTGGTGGGTGTGAAGGGGGTAACCATTTTTGGGTCCTCTAATTAAAAGGGAAAAATACTGCACTTGCTTTCTTTCCACCTGGAGTATGTTCTCTATTTGAGGACCTTTCTTCTGGAATGAGCGTGTGCACACACGTGCGTGAGGGTGTGCGCACATGGAATACACGCACCGTGCTTGTGCATTACACACATGAAATCACTCAGCTCAGATTACTCCACTATTTGCTTCTGTCACTAATATATTCATTAGATTTTCATCCATTTAACCAGTAATGTATTTGAGGAAAAGGGAAAAGAGCTGAATTTGTTGCAGAAAATGGTACTAGAACTGCCAGCCAAGGGCCTTCCCTCTACCACGCTGTGTCCACATTTTACCCAAAATGTCAAACCTATGTTGAAATGGTGTGGACCCCGCCAGGACGCCGGTCGTGCAGATAAATGGAATAGGGCTGGAGCTGCACGTTACATGGAGCATGACTCCACGGAGCTTGATGTCCAGACCCCTCAAGCACGAATTTTCATTAATTCAGGTTAAGATGCATTGATTTAATTTAATTCATTGATTTTGGTTAAGACTCATTGATTCGGGCTGAGGCAGATGACTGCCTGGGAGACAGTTACCTAGTTGTCAAGTCTTTCTCTGCATGTTGGCACTCAGGAACTTTCTGCCCTTTCCCACAATGAGCTTGTCAGCTTGACACCCGTAAAAAATCCTACCTCTGTGTCCTTCACGACGCTGCCCACCAATGGCAGGTCCCTCCTTGTCCCACGGTGACATGTGGCTTCTTCCTCCCTGCGGTCTCACTCACGCCTCACCTCTGCGAGCACAGGGCTGAGGCGTTGGCAGGAACTTCCTTGCACTTCCCTCGGCTCTAAGCTCCCAACAGCAGCTCTGCGCAGCTGCAGCCTCTGCTCCGAGGCCCGCTGGTGGCTCAGACATGCCGCCTCCCAGCCACGACGGTCCCAGGTGGCTCTGGGCGCACAGGGCTGGAGGGTCAGAGCCAGGGTGCAGCTGACTGGGTGCTCGGGTGGAAGGAGCAGACAGGATGGACTTGGACAGTCAGTCCACCCCCCTCTCTCCCCTGGGCCTGGCTACATGGGCACCCTCCCTGCCTTTGGAGGGAAGACTTCAGACTCACCTGGAGACTCATGAGAGTGCCGATCATGCCCCCTGGGGAAGACGGAGCTGTGTTTGCAGGGGCTCCCTTTCCAAGAATAACTGTGATACTTGTTGCTGGAAGCAGCTCCCAAGCCCCTCCTTTCCTTGTCATCTCCTCAGCGGGATTTTCCCCTCCCCTAATGCCTGCTGCACCTGCAAGTTCTACCTGTGCCTCCTGTGTGGGTGGCAGACAAGGTGTCCCGAGGCGTGCAGAGAAGAGGGGTACGCCCTGTGCCACACAGGCCCCCGGTCTACTGAGGGTTGGTTTCCCGGTCACCTGCCCCAGCTCTGCCCTTCCGGATCACAGGGGCTCCCCCCCAACCCCAGGACCCCAGAGGGCCTGGTGCCCCATGAGAGGGGGCGGCTCCGCTCTGACCGAATCGGTGATGTGGGCAAACCCTAGTGTGGAAGCAGCCCCCACACTTCCGTGCGTGTGTTCGGTTTAACACCAGTTCACCTCAGTAAGAAAGCAGCCAGGGCTCAAAGCCTGACTCAACTCGGCCGACCTTCCCTGCACCTGCTGTGCACGCGCCTCTCACCCTCTTCCCCTACACCCCCGGCGCTCAGCACCCTGCAAGAGCATGATATGACCCCAATCTATCTCGTGAGCACGCGGAGGGGGAGGGGGAGGGACAAATGAATAAAATGACCTGCACATCTATCTCTCGCAGAAAGGAAACTCAGTCTAGACGCAGGGCTTCCAGTGAGGAACGCCGGGGCATCAACCAGACGTGGCAACTGTGGTCTCCCAGGTTTGCAGCTCATTTTTCTAACATGGACATGAAATGGTGTCGGCTTGTAGCTTTGAGCATCTGTCATTGGTGAACTTCGATACAAATTTAAACATGGTCTCCATGTTTATTAAATTATCACATGATGGTTTTCCAGAAATCACACATTTTCCAGACTCTGTGTTAAAGGCAAGCTGTCGGAGCTTCGTTTTGTTATTTGGCAAATGTGAGGGAATGTCTTCACCTGTTTCCAGTTATACAAACCAATAAACATATTTTTCCTAATTCACAAAGCACCCTGGAGGACTCCTACCAACCAGCCAGTTCTAAAACCCCAGCGGGCCACCTGCACCGTGTCTGACACAGAGCCCGGGCTCTGCAGAACCCAAGATGAGTTTGCAGCCGAGCTGGCCGCGAGGTCGCTGAGTGCGGCGCGCAGCGTGGGCGTGCGGCGGCGGGTGCAGGGCGGTCTGCGGCCGCGTCTCCAGACACAGGCCAACCCAGAGAAGGCATGACCTCTTTATGCTAGGGACTCGCTGACTGGCACAGGACAGACTGACCGAGCTGGAGCAGTTCAGCGGAGACTCCTGCGCACGGAGAAAGGAAGGATCTGATCAGGAAGGAGGCAGGTGCCGCAGGCCCCTGCAGTTGCCCCGCACCGCCCGTGTCGCTGCGCATGCGTTACCCACCGTCGGGGTGCGGTCCGCGCGGTTCCAGCAGGTGGACACCCGCCAGACCCTGCAGGTTTGCTTTCTCCGAGGTCGCTGTAAGGAGCAACGAGTACCGTTAATAAGCAGGCTCTGCAAGAGGCCCCGGGCACACTGGTGTTGCTGGTTTCTCTCGTTTGGGCACCAGGCTCTAATCTAGAAAGAGACATTACAATAGCCTGTCGGGCTTCCTTTGTCTTCTTTTGTCTTGCATAAGTTCTCCAAGTTGTTTTCCTTTTTCTCATGACATTAACTTTTTTAAAGATTCCAGGGCATTTAGTATCTGATGAGCTCCTCCCGGAGGCATGTAACTCGTCCCTGTGTCCCCTGTATTTCTGGCCAGCCAGTGACATCACTGTCACCCCAGAGCTTGTTAGAAAAGGGGGTTCTTGGGGTCCAACCCAGACCCGCTAGGACAGAACCTCCAGGTGGGGCTCGGGAACTCTTGCTTTAAAAATGCCTCCAAGGATTCTTGGGTGTGTGAAATCTTGGGATGCACTATTTATTACAGAGTTTAGATTCAGTTTAAATATTTTAGGGGCGAAATACTGGATAGATGATTTTGCAACACCCGCTACATTATGTCGGAGCACACAGGTCAGGCTTCCCCCTGAGCATGGTCGGCTGTGGAGAGGAGCCAGCAGGCCCTCCTGGGAAAGGGGCATTTTCCCCATTGCAATGATCGTCAAGCTTTGGAGTCAGACTTGGCACCATGCAAATATCCCACTAGAGGAGAGACTTCCTTTTTAGAGATGCCAGTGGTTGAAATGCAGCTGTGCTCATATTTACATGTATTGGCATTTCTAAAAAGTGTCTCCATATCTATCATCCCATTTAATCTTGACGGTGAGTCACTGAGCTCAGTACTACGCTCACCATCCCATTTTGCAGATAAAGAGACGGAAGGACAGCAAGGCTGATTCTGTTGTCCCAGGTCACTGTGGGTGGGTGGCAGGGTCTGGTCCCGAACCTGCAGCCTTAACCCGTGTGCACCACCATGCCTAGAGGAGGAGGCCGGGGTGCAGGAGGCCAAGGGGCGGTGGGAGCAGTGCAGTGGAGAGCAGCATGCCACCGACTGCCCTCCCTTCCTCCGGCTGAAATGCTCAGGGACACGAAGAAAAGACTTATAACACAGCAACCCGGGGAACAATGGAGGAGAGGGCCCGACATCAGAGGCTGCTCCAGGAGGGCAGAGCGGGGTCAACGGAGAATTCAGTGGGGCCGGGCTAAGAGACGCACCTGTACCTCGGATGGGGCATCAGCTGCGGCTGGGGGAAATGGACGCAGAGCCGAAAGCCTTTGTTCTGAGCCCACACACTTGCTTCTGAGCCCGCTGTCGGATGCACCGTGGGGCCAATCCGTTCTGCCACAAGAACATGAGACACTAGAGAGTTTTACTGAAAGTTGCATTTGAGAGAAGTGGTAGGGTGTACTGTCATGGGTGGGCACAGGTGCAGGTTGGGTCCGAGAAGGGACGGACTGTGGGCCGGCATGGTAGGGGCAGAGACAGGGTCCTGCTCCTGCAGCTGGTCTGCTGGGATTCTGCCTTGATGCGAGATGGCCATCACTGTCTTGTAACGGAAGGCCACTCACCTGCTGTTTGT